>NW_024608860.1:20000-32500 GCF_018296145.1 Oncorhynchus tshawytscha | reverse complement strand
ACATTGAGGGCTTCCTGCAGGGTCACAGAGACCATTGGGGTCTGCTTTTCTCCATCTCCCTCCTTGACTTTTTCCTCAGTTTCTGAGATGATGTCAGCGTCTGCTTTTAGGGTAGCAAACCTATTCTCAAAAGCCTGGAGACTCTAACCACTAGTCTCTCTCTCTCTCTCTCTCTCTTTGCTAATCCGCATGATGCAACCTTGATACAGTCACTAGTGCTGATTGGAGGGTGACTGCACTGGTTAATCTGAAAGACAAGAGAGATCAGGCAGTTCCTTAAATTACTTCATACATTTTTATCAGATCCAATTAATGACATTTTTTTCTTCAAGCCTTGGTGGTCGTAGCTAAAAGACTCCAGTGGACGGCTGACCACAGTCGGGGACCTTGCAAGTCTTCTGGTACATAAAAACTTCAACCAACCAACTCCATAAAATAAATCAATTATTTCTAGGAGCCAAACAAATAATTTTTGTTTGTGTGTAATAATTCAGTGGCTAGCGCTGTCCAATTTAGAGCCCTGACAGGTCTTAACTACCTCATTGAATCATTCACTTTAGCTACCTCCCAAATGACAACCTATTCACCATAGGGCTCCAGTCAAGGTAGAGCACTCTATGTGGAATAGGGTGCCATTTGGTACAACGCTATGTGTTTTAACCCTCGGATCCTATACTGTGGATAGAGAGTGCACACTAGATATCACCCTATTCTCTATATAGTGAGTTTAAAAGTAGTGTATAGAGAATAGGCTGTGATTTGAGACGCAGAAGGAACTGAGGGCCAGGCAGTCGGTGCGGTGTCGACAGTTTTCTTGCATAGATATGGCAAATTTGTTTCGCTTGAAGGTTCCGCTGGTGTACTATACTATATAATAAGCTGATCCAACTAACGTGCCATTCATCTTTTAATCAGTTGACACTTTTTTTTTTTTACAGTATCGTACACCATTTGCAATTGACATCAAGAGACAGACGGACAGACCAGACACACACACACACACACGTTATTGTAAGTGCTTTCCCTCAAGCAAACCAATATGACCAAAACAAAGATGCACAAAAGAAGACACTAGCGAAGTATTGGAACCACAAGGTAAAGTCCTTTAAACACGCTGAAAGACAGGGTTGCGTCGCCATTGGTACTCTCTTCCTTGTTTGGTGCACTACTTTGAACAGGGCTATAGGGCTCTCTACTTGGAATACTATGTGTAAACACCATTCATTATGGAACATGTGCTGTATGGAGTAAAGTATCCCCCTATCACTGTGCAACCAAACATGACTAAACGGCCATTAAATCACACTGTGCAACCAAACATGAATAAACGGCCATTAAATCACACTGTGCAACCAAACATGACTAAACGGCCATTAAATCACACTGTGCAACCAAACATGACTAAACGGCCATTAAATCACACTGTGCAACCAAACATGACTAAACGGCCATTAAATCACACTGTGCAACCAAACATGACTAAACGCCCATTAAATCACACTGTGCAACCAAACATGAATAAACGGCCATTAAATCACACTGTGCAACCAAACATGACTAAACGGCCATTAAATCACACTGTGCAACCAAACATGACTAAACGGCCATTAAATCACACTGTGTAACCAAACATGACTAAACGGCCATTAAATCACACTGTGCAACCAAACATGACTAAACGGCCATTCACAATCAACCAAACATGACTAAACGCATTAAATCAAACAAACATGACTAAACGGCCATTAAATCACACTGTGCAACCAAACATGACTAAACGGCCATTAAATCACACTGTGCAACCAAACATGACTAAACGGCCATTAAATCACACTGTGCAACCAAACATGAATAAACGGCCATTAAATCACACTGTGCAACCAAACATGACTAAACGGCCATTAAATCACACTGTGCAACCAAACATGACTAAACGGCCATTAAATCACACTGTGCAACCAAACATGACTAAACTGGCATTAAATTCCACAGTGACAACTGGCAAACCAGTGATTAAATATTATTTATTAAAATCAATTAAAGCATTAAATCAAACATGTACAGTACAGATGGAACAGGTAAGTCAATCTACACATTTAATGTAAAGCAGCGATTCTCAACCGGTGGGTCGCGACCCACATTTGGGTCGTGAGTGTCTGAGTGGCTGATACTGTGGTCTCAAGCCAGTAAGTTTATTAATACATGGACACAATTGTAATATTTACAATGAAAGAAGTGGGAATCTTTGTTCCCTTTTCGTGTAATTGAATAATTTACTATCAATGTAGAATTAAAAATAGTTTTCCATATTGTATTTTGATTGATTTTGTTTCGCGATACATATATTGGGTCTCAACTGAGACAACCTGGTTCAATTTGGATCACGAGGCAAAACCAGTTGAGAACCCCAAGTATACAGTACATTAACTATATGTAGTATAATATCCTGATCGACCTTCTAGTGATCTGAAGCCAATGCAGTAAAGTTCAAAGGTTAAAAATCCAACCTTAATAACTTCCAAAACTTTATACATGCCTGGACTTGAATATTTTTGTTAATCTACATAATTTAGTTGAACAACTACAGTTCTTGCCCCTGGTTATATAGATTTTTTAATTTGCTTCTATATTTTATATGGTGCCTCAGGTATAAACATTTTGGCATAAAATACATCATTGTGAATTATTAACAGTGGCCTGAGGCTGTCCGCATCTTTTATGAATGGATAAATATAGATATTTGCCATCCAGGATATGTGGTGCACTACAAAACACTAGAAAATGCATTACAATGAACTTTGACCTAGAAAGATGTGTTGATAGAATGAACAATATTACACCAACATGGAAAGTTCTGGAAATCTGTTTTTTTTTTTTTTTTGTGGACATGCGTGTGATGTAGGTACAGTATGTGTTCTGTCTGTCTTCAGTGTGTTTTCATTCATCTGCATTATGTAATTGAAGTGTCTGTATATTTATATATATATATATATATTAATATATGTATGGAGATGAAGAATCAGGTCTGTGTGTTTCCGACACTTTGACTTCAAAAACAAGTTTTTAAAGGAAAACTGCTGTGTTGGCGAAGCAATGTGATTGCATTAATTCAATTTATAAATATTAATATAAGTCCCGTAACAGGAGGAAAAGTGATATATTTCAAATAATTTTGTACCAAATGTAATTTAATATGGCTGACACCTTGAGGACTCCACTGATTAAGGCTTTTCAAGGCAGTAATGTTTCCTGAATCGGTACAGAAAATAATAAACAAATAAACAAATATATTCACCGGGCCAGTTCCTACACATTTGGCCTTGAATGATGTGTGTGTGCATGTGTGTGTCTCTGTGTGTGTCTCTGTGTGTGTATGATGTATAAGTGTGTGTGATGTGTGTGATGATGTATGAGTGTGTGTGTGTGTGTGATGTGAGTGTGTGTGTGTGTGATGTGTGAGTGTGTGTGTGTGTGTGTGTGATGTATGAGTGTGTGTGTGTGTGTGTGTGATGTATGAGTGTGTATGAGTGTGTGTGATGTATGAGTGTGTGTGTGTGTGTGTGTGTGTGTGTGTGATGTGAGTGTGTGTGTGTGAGTGTGTATGTGTGTGTGTGTGTGATGTATGAGTGTGTATGAGTGTGTGTGTGATGTATGAGTGTGTGTGTGTGTGTGTGTGTGATGATGTGTGTGTGTGTGTGATGTGTGTGTGTGATGTATGAGTGTGTGTGTGTGTGTGTGTGTGTATGATGTGTGATGTGTGTGTGTGATGTATGTGTGTGTGTGTGTGTGTGTGTGATGTATGAGTGTGTGTGTGTGTGTGTGATGTATGAGTGTGTGTATGTGTGTGTGTGTGTGGTGCACGGTGGCGGTCGGTGCCGTTTCAGATGAGGGAGAACAATACTTGTTTTTATGAGCATGGCCTTATTTCTATTGCAGCATATTGGATGACTGTCATTCATATTCATTCAATGTAACAGTTCCATTCATATTCCCAGTTCAATGTAACAGTGATAGGTCTAGGATACTGTCATGCATATTCCATTCACCCAGTTCAATGTAACAGTGACAGGTTTAGGTTACTGTCATTCATATTCACCCAGTTCAATGTAACAGTGATAGGTCTAGGATACTGTCATTCATATTCACCCAGTTCAATATAACAGTGATAGGTCTAGGATACTGTCATTCATATTCACCCAGTTCAATGTAACAGTGATAGGTTTAGGATACTGTCATGTTCAATGTAACAGTGATTCTAGGATACTGTCATTCATATTCACCCAGTTCAATGTAACAGTGATAGGTCTAGGATACTGTCATTCATATTCACCCAGTTCAATGTAACAGATAGGTTTAGGATACTGCCATTCATATTCCATTCACCCAGTTCATGTAACATTGATAGGTCTAGGATACTGTCATTCATATTCCATTCACCCAGTTCATTGTAACATTGATAGGTCTAGGATACTGTCATGCATATTCCATTCACCCAGTTCAATGTAACAGTGATAGGTCTAGGATACTGTCATTCACCAAGTTCAATGTAACAGTGATAGGTTAAGGATATTACAAGATACTCTATTTTTCTCTGTACCCAGAATGAGGTAACTTCAACCTGGCCTGGTGTGAGTAAGTTGGCAGACGGTGACACATTCAATACCTCCTTACACACTTTTTCTTGTATCTAGTTGATCTAGGGTGTAATCATTAGTCCTACAGTTGCAAAACGAGAGTTTCAATTAGACAAATGCCGGTATGTTTATTCCATTAAAGAAATGTTTTTCAACCGAATCGGCGGAATGAATCACAGGCAAACACACTTCACTTTCATAGCAGCCACATACAGCCACATACAGCATGATCACTTTGTTCATTGTATATTTCCTTCTCACATCTACACGCTCTCCTCCTCTCACCTTTTGTGGACTTCCATACGTCAGCTGTCTGTGACCAGGCAACAAATACTTTCCAAATCAAACCTTTATATCATAACCGCGAACAGCTACACACAGCCGACATTGTTGTCACCATACTAGTTATCGTAATAGTCAACATAGTTTGTAAACTTGTTACTGTCATGCAGTACAGTCAGCAAGCAGTTTTATTGGCACCGGTGGGCCCCGATAAATTAATAAAACCAAAAGCTTACCTTCACTTGGAAGAGTTAAAGTATTGGGATAGTCATAGCCAGCATTCCTCTCTGCTTGAGCCGGGTGTTTGATTAGGCTCAACTAGCTAGCTGCATTTGCTAGTGACGTGACGTGAAAGTGAAAAAAAAACTATGAAATATATAAATATCTCCTCCTTCATTATTATAAATGAATGTGTTATGCACTGCACTGCTAGCTAGCTATAGCTTATGCTTTCAGGGCTAGATTCATTCTCTGAGCCTTTCATTGGATGAACAACATGTCAGTTCATTCTGCAAGGGGTCTGATAGGTTGGAAGACGTCCTCTGGAAGTTGTCATAATTACTGTGTATGTCTATGGAAGGGGGTAAGAACCATGAGCCTCCTAGGTTTTGTATTGAAGTCAATGTAACCAGAGGAGGACAGAAGCTAGCTGTCCTCCGGCTACACCATGATGCTACCCTACAGAGTGCTGTTGAGGCTACTGTAGACCCTTATTGCAAAACAGTGTGTTTTAATCAATTATTTGGTGACGTGAATATATTTACCATAGTTTTATCTGAAAAGTGTAACTTTTGAAATGTTTCACTGTTTTTATTTTGATTATATTCACTGAGGATGGCGAGCGCCGAGCACCGCCCGAACAAGGAGAGGCAACGACTTCGGCAGAAGTCGTGACACTCCACTGGTGCACATAGTATGCTTGAGCATGAGTTTGCGTGAATGCGTGTGTGTGTGTGTGTGTGTGTGTGTGTGTGTGTGAGAACCTGTTTCGATCACTGCATCTGACCAAAACAAGATGAGGAGGACAGGAGCTCGAGGACTTCAAAGCACCTCAAAGCTCTGTTTCTCTGGTGCTTCCCTGAGCAAACACTACACGTTTACAGTTCCAGACAAAGAAAGCTACACTTAACAAAAATATAAATGCAACATGTAAAGTGTTCGTCCCATGTTTCATGAGCTGAATTAAAAGATCCCAGAAATGTTCCTATACGCACAAAAAGCGTATTTCTCTCAAACTTGATCCTGAGGCCCATGTTCGTGCCATTCATCCGCCACCATCACCTCATATTTCAGCCGTTTAATGCAAGGCCACATGACGCAAGGATCTGTACCCAATTCCTGGAAGCTAAAAATGGCTCAGTTTTTCCTTGGCCTACATACTCACCAGACATGTCACCCATTGAGCATGTTTGGGATGCTCTTGATCGACGTGTACGACAGCGTGTTCCAGTTCCTGGCAAAATCCAGCAACTTCACACAGCTATTGAAGAGGAGTGGGACAACAAGCCACAATCAACAGCCTGATCAACTCTATGCAAATGAGATGTGTCGCGCTGCATGAGACAATGGTGGTCACACCAGATACTGACTGGTTTTCTGATCCACGCCCCTACCTTTTTTTTCAAGGTATCTTTGACCAACAGATGCATATTTGTATTCCCAGTCATGTTAAATCCACAGATTAGGGTCTAATTAATGTATGTTAATTGACTGATTACCTTATATGAACTGTATCTCATTAAAATCTTTGTTGTTGCATGTTGCCTTTATATTTTTTTGTTCAGTATAATTAAAAGAGAAACAGTCAGTTTTCCACCACAACTTTTTAACACTTTAATTAGATGAATATTATATATAGAGTATATTTTTTCTTAACAAACTGTTGATGGGAAACAAACACACTGCATATCCACAAATACAACCGTACAGGTTTTGGACATTATTTTGTAATAACAATTAGATTAGATATTATTATTTGTATTATTATTATTATTTTATTAGATATTAGAACAATTATTAATCTGTGAAGTTGTGGATAAACAAACTAATAATATTATTAATCTAATGTATTATTAATATTATTATAGTATTAATACTATCATTCATCTAAGGAACAGTTTTGTCCAATGACAGTAATGGTGACATTGGCCCTCAGTTGAATGGACGCCATTGGTGAAATAATACAAAAGAAGATGGTAGTTTTTGTGAATGTTCCCCTTAAACCACTTGAGTGTTGCTTTAGCAGTATGCTTAGGGTCATTGTCCTGCTGGAAGGTGAACCTCCGTTCCAGTCTCAAATCTCTGGAAGACAAACAGGTTTCCCTCAAGAATGTCCCTGTATTTAGCGCCATCCATCATTCCTTCAATTCTGACCAGTTTCCCAGTCCCTGCTGATGAAAAACATGATTCTGTCACCGCCATGCTTTACTGTGAGGATGTGTTCTCTGGGTAATGAGAGGTGTTGGGTTTGCGCCAGACCTAGCGTTTTTCTTGATGGCCAAAAAGCTCAATTTTAGTCTCATCTGACCAGAGTACCTTCTTCCATATGTTTGGGGAGTCTCCCACATTCCTGTTGGCAAACCCCAAATGTGTTTGCTTATTTTTTTCTTTAAGCAATGGCTTTTGTCTGGCCACTCTTCCGTAAAGCCCAGCTTTGTGGAGTGTACGGTTTAAAGTGGTCCTATGGACAGATACTCAAATCTCCTCTGTGGAGCTTTGCAGCTCCTTCAGGGTTATCTTTGGTCTCTTTGTTGCCTCTCTGATTAATGCCCTCCTTGCCTGGTCTGTGAGTTTTGGTGGGCGGCCCTTTCTTGGCAGGTTTGCTGTGGTGCCATATTCTTTACATTTTTTTATAATGGATTGAATTGTGCTCCGTGGGATGTTCAAAGTTTCTGATATATTTTTATAACCCAAACCTTTGTCCCGGCTCTTTGGAGAGCTCCTTGGTCTTCATGGTGCCGCTTGCTTGGTGGTGCCCCTTGCTGAGTGGTGTTGCAGACTCTGGGGCATTTCAGAACATAATGAGATCATGTGACAGATCATGTGACAATTAGATTACACACAGGTGGACTTTATTTAACTAATTATGTGACTTCTGAAGGTAATTGGTTGCACCAGATCTTATTTAGGGGCCTCATAGTAAAGGGGTGAATACATATGCAAAGGGGTGAATACATATGCACAGGGGGTGAATACATATGCACAGGGGGTGAATACATATGCAAAGGGGGTGAATACATATGCACAGGGGTGAATACATATACAAAGGGGTGAATACATATGCAAAGGGGTGAATACATATGCAAAGGGGTGAATACATATGCAAAGGGGTGAATACATATGCAAAGGGGGTGAATATATATGGGGTGAATACATATGCAAAGAGGGTGAATACATATGCAAAGAGAGTGAATACATATGCAAAGAGAGTGAATACATATGCAAAGAGAGTGAATACATGTGCAAAGAGGGTGAATACATATGCAAAGAGGGTGAATATATATGGGGTGAATACACATGCAAAGGGGGTGAATACATATGCAAAGGGAGTGAATACATATGCAAAGAGGGTGAATACATATGCAAAGAGGGTGAATACATATGGGGTGAATACATATGCAAAGGGGGTGAATACATATGCAAAGGGGGTGAATACATATACAAAGGGGTGAATACATATACAAAGGGGTGAATACATATACAAAGGGGTGAATACATATACAAAGGGGTGAATACATATGCAAAGGGGTGAATACATATACAAAGGGGTGAATACATATACAAAGGGGGTGAATACATATGCAAAGGGGGTGAATACATATGCAAAGGGGTGAATACATATGCACAGGGGTGAATACATATACAAAGGGGGTGAATACATATGCAAAAATAGGGTGAATACATATGCAAAGGGGTGAATACATATGCAAAGAGGGTGAATACATATGCAAAGGGGTGAATACACATGCAAAGGGGTGAATACATATGCAAAGGGTTGAATACATATGCAAAGGGGTGAATACATATACAAAGGGGTGAATACATATGCAAAGGCAGTGAATACATATGCAAAGGCGGTGAATACATATGCAAAGGGGTGAATACATATACAAAGGGGGTGAATACATATACAAAGGGGTGAATACATATACAAAGGCGGTGAATACATATGCAAAGGGGTGAATACATATACAAAGGGGTGAATACATATACAAAGGGGTGAATACATATACAAAGGGGTGAATACATATACAAAGGGGTGAATACATATACAAAGGGGTGAATACATATACAAAGGGGTGAATACATACACAAAGGGGTGAATACATAGCAAAAGGGGTGAATACATATACAAAGGGGTGAATACATATACAAAGGGGTGAATACATATACAAAGGGGTGAATACATATGCAAAGGGGTGAATACATATACAAAATAACAGTGAATACATATACAAAGGGGTGAATACATATACAGAAGGGGGTGATTACATATGCAAAGGGGGTGAATACATATACAAAGGGGGTGAATACATATACAAAGGGTGAATACATATGCAAAGGGGGTGAATACATATGCAAAGGGGTGAATACATATACAGAAGGGGGTGAATACATATGCACGCACCACTTTAAACTTTTTATTTTGTAGAAGCTTTTGGAACATGTCTTTTTCATTTCACTTCATCAATTTGGACTGTTTTGTATATGTCCATTACATGAAATCAAATAAAAATCCATTTAAATTGCTGGTTGTAATGCAACAAAATAGGAGAAACACCAAGGGGGATGAATACTTTTGCAAGGTAACAGCAATAGTACTAATTTAAATTTACCGTCATATTATCCATCCAAAACAACAGTAATATTGGCCATCCAAAACAACAGTAATATTATCCATCCAAAACAACAGTAATATTGGCCATCCAAAACAACAGTAATATTATCCATCCAAAACAACAGTAATATTATCCATCCAAAATAACAGTAATATTGGCCATCCAAAACAACAGTAATATTATCCATCCAAAACAACAGTAATATTGGCCATCCAAAACAACAGTAATATTATCCATCCAAAACAACAGTAATATTGGCCATCCAAAATAATGGATATATTGTCCATCCAAAATAATGGAAATACTGTCCAAACAAACTAATATTATGTTGACTATCCAAAATAATGGTAATTTTGACAATTCAAACTAACGGTAATTTTGCCAATTCAAATGTATAGCAATATTGGCCATCTGGTAAGCCAACCTGTTGAAGTGATATCATTGGTGAAACCATATGACAAAAGATGTTTGGGTACATTGTACATGGTTTTGTGAATGTTAGGAAGTTGTGGACTGGAGAAAAATAAGTAATGTGAATTCCACAGTAATATTGGCCATCAAAAGAATCAGTAACATTATCTGTCCACAGTAACAGTAACATTATCTGTCCACAGTAACACAAACATTATCTGTCCACAGTAACATTATATATCCACAGTAACAGTAACATTATCTGTCCACAGTAACAGTAACATTATCTGTCCACAGTAATAGTAACATTATCTGTCCACAGTAACACAAACATTATCTGTCCACAGTAACATTATATATCCACAGTAACAGTAACATTATCTGTCCACAGTAACATTATCTGTCCACAGTAACAGTAACAGTATCTGCCCACAGTAACATTATCTATCCTCAGTAACATTATTTGTCCACAGTAACAGTAACATTATCTATCCACAGTAACAGTAACATTATCTGTCCACAGTAACATTATATGTCCACAGTAACAGTACAATTATCTATCCACAGTAACAGTAACATTATCTGTCCACAGTAACATTATCTGCCCACAGTAACATTATCTGTCCACAGTAACAGTAACATTATCTGTCCATGGTAACATTATCTGTCCAC
The DNA here is from genome assembly GCF_018296145.1 of Oncorhynchus tshawytscha. Lineage (NCBI taxonomy): Eukaryota > Metazoa > Chordata > Actinopteri > Salmoniformes > Salmonidae > Oncorhynchus > Oncorhynchus tshawytscha. Next base: position 21,663 of record NW_024608860.1, on the reverse strand, counting down.
AGTAACAGTAACAGTATCTATCCACAGTAACATTATCTGTCCACAGTAACAGTAACATTATCTATCCACAGTAACAGTATCTATCCACAGTAACATTATCTGTCCACAGTAACAGTAACATTATCTATCCACAGTAACATTATCTATCCACAGTAACATTATCTATCCCCAGTAACAGTAACATTATCTGTCCACAGTAACACTACCTGTCCACAGTAACATTATCTGTCCACAGTAACATTATCTATCCACAGTAACATTATCTATCCACAGTACCAGTAACATTCTATCCACAGTAACATTATCTATCCACAGTAACATTATCTATCCAGAGTACATTCTGTCCACAGTAACATTATCTATCCACAGAACCAGTAACATTATCTGTCCACAGGAACATTATCTATCCACAGTAACATTATATGTCCGCAGTAACAGTATAATTATCTATCCACAGTAACAGTAACATTATCTGTCCACAGTAACATTATCTGTCCACAGTAACATTATCTGTCCACAGTAACATTATCTATCCACAGTAACACTACCTATCCACAGTAACATTATCTGTCCACAGTAACACTACCTGTCCACAGTAACATTATCTATCCACAGTAACATGATCTATCCACAGTAACATGATCTATCCACAGTGACATTATCTATCCACAGTAACAGTAACACTATCTGTCCACAGTAACATTATCTATCCACAGTAACATTATATGTCCGCAGTAACAGTACAATTATCTATCCACAGTAACATTATCTATCCACAGTAACATTATCTATCCACAGTAACATTATCTATCCACAGTACCAGTAACATTATCTATCCACAGTAACATTATCTATCCAGAGTACATTATCTGTCCACAGTAACATTATCTATCCACAGTACCAGTAACATTATATGTCCACAGTAACATTATCTATCCACAGTAGCATTATATGTCCACAGTAACAGTACAATTATCTATCCACAGTAACAGTATCTGTCCACAGTAACATTATCTGTCCACAGTAACATTATCTGTCCACAGTAACATTATCTGTCCACAGTAACATTATCTGTCCACAGTAACATTATATGTCCACAGTAACAGTACAATTATCTATCCACAGTAACAGTAACACTATCTGTCCACAGTAACATTATCTATCCACTGTAAAATTATCTTTCCAGAGTAACATTATCTGTCGACAGTAACATTATCTATCCACAGTAACACTATCTGTCCACAGTAACATCATCTATCCACAGTAACATTATCTATCCACAGTAACATTATCTATCCACAGTAATATCATCTGTCCACAGTAACAGTAACATTATCTATCCACAGTAACAGCCTATTACATATCTAACAGTACTCTTAAACATCTCGTGTAATTTGTGTTGGATTTCTTGCGCGTGTGTGTGTGTGTGTGTTTGGCACAGCGTCTGGCATCCTTCACTCCAACACAGTGAGGACAAACATTGACCTGATGTTCCAGGGACATTACGGATGGTGGGAAGTAACACCCCCTTGAAGGACTGTACCAATCCTGATGTTCCAGGGACATTACAGACGGTGGGAAGTACCCCCCTGAAGGACTGTAACAATCCTGATGTTCCAGGGTCATTACGGATGGTGGGAAGTAACCCCCCTGAAGGACTGTA
>NW_024608860.1:0-15000 GCF_018296145.1 Oncorhynchus tshawytscha | reverse complement strand
AAGAGCGGCGACGCCGTGCGAACAAGGAGAGGAACCGACTTCGGTAGAAGTCGTGACAGTTGTAACATTCCCTGTGCACAAAGACATACGGGGAACAGAGGGTTAAACACATTACAAGGGAAGTCGTGACGGTTGTAACTGGGGTTTTATAGTATAATACATGTTGTTACAGAGCAGCTTAAGACAAAACTGTTCTGAGAGTAAAACTACACCACTGTATTTGCTTTTGCAGGGTTGATCATAGTTAGTGACAATGACTGTGTGACGGTCAGGGAGGGTCTGGAACTTTGCCTTTTAATTACACAAGTCAAACCTCCCCCACACACACACACACACACACATATATGCCGACACCTCAACCCCTCTCTCTCCTCCCCCTCCTCCACTCTCTCTCCTCCCCCCTCCTCTCTCCCCCCGTTCAATCCAACAAGCCCAGTGAGTTCAAAGACCATCCTTATAGTTACCCAGGCAACGCTTAATACCTTTTTCCTGTCAAAATGACACAGCAATGTTTTCGTTCGTCTCTGTCTGTCTGTCTGTCTGTCTGTCTCTGTCTGTCTGTCTATCAATCTTAGCTGTAGTGTGCCAGGATAAAGGGTAGCCTTGGCAGTGGGAACTTCTTTTCTTATTCTACAGATGTGGGGGATGGATAGATACTACAGATGTGGGGGATGGATGGATACTACAGATGTGGGGATGGATGGATACTACAGATGTGGGGATGGATGGATACTACAGATGTGGGGGATGGATAGATACTACAGATGTGGGGGGATGGATGGATACTACAGATGTGGGGATGGATACTACAGATGTGGGGGTGGATGGATACTACAGATGTGGGGGATGGATAGATCCCTACAGATGTGGGGATGGATGTGGTGGATGGATAGATACTACAGATGTAGGGGATGGATAGATACTACAGATGTGGGGATGGATAGATACTACAGATGTGGGGGATGGATGGATACTACAGATGTGGGGGATGGATAGATACTACAGATGTGGGGATGGATAGATACTACAGATGTGGGGGATAGATACTACAGATGTCGGGATAGATCCTACAGATGTGGGGGATGGATAGATACTACAGATGTCGGGGATGGATGTGGGGATGGATAGATACTACAGATGTGGGGATGGATGTGGGGATGGATAGATACTACAGATGTAGGGGATGGTGATATTACAGATGTGGGGATGGATACTACAGATGTGGGGGATGGATGTGGGGATGGATAGATACTACAGACGTGGGGATAGATACTACAGATGTGGGGATGGATGGATACTACAGATGTGGGGATGGATGGATACTACAGACGTGGGGATGGATGGATACTACAGATGTGGGGGATGGAAGGATACTACAGATGTGGGGATGGAAGGATACTACAGATGTGGGGATGGATGGATACTACAGATGTGGGGGATGGATGGATACTACAGACGTGGGGATGGATGGATACTACAGATGTGGGGGATGGATAGATACTACAGATGTGGGGATGATAGATACTACAGATGTGGGGGATAGATACTACAGATGTGGGGTATGGATGGATACTACAGATGTGGGGGATGGATGGATACTACAGATGTGGGGATGGATAGATACTACAGATGTGGGGGATGGATAGATACTACAGATGTGGGGATGGATAGATACTACAGATGTGGGGGATGGATAGATACTACAGATGTCGGGGATGGATGTGGGGGATGGATAGATACTACAGATGTGGGGGATGGATGTGGGGATGGATAGATACTACAGATGTAGGGGATGGATAGATACTACAGATGTGGGGTATGGATAGATACTACAGATGTGGGGATGGATAGATACTACAGATGTGGGGATGGATAGATACTACAGATGTGGGGATGGATAGATACTACAGATGTGGGGATGGATAGATACGACAGACGTGGGGATGGATAGATACTACAGATGTGGGGGATGGATAGATACTACAGACGTGGGGATGGGTGGATACTACAGATGTGGGGATGGGTGGATACTACAGACGTGGGGGATGGTGGATACTACAGATGTGGGGTATGGATGGATACTACAGATGTGGGGATGGATAGATACTACAGATGTGGGGATGGATAGATACTACAGATGTGGGGATGGATAGATACTACAGATGTGGGGGATGGATAGATACTACAGATGTGGGGGATGGATACTACAGATGTCGGGGATAGATCCTACAGATGTGGGGGATGGATAGATACTACAGATGTTGGGGATGGATGTGGGGATGGATAGACACTACAGATGTGGGGATAGATACTACAGATGTCGGGGATAGATCCTACAGATGTTGGGGATGGATGTGGGGGATGGATGGATACTACAGATGTGGGGGATGGATGGATACTACAGATGTGGAGGATGGATAGATACTATAGATGTGGGGGATGGATGTGGGGGATGGATGGATACTACAGATGTGGGGGATGGATGGATACTATAGATGTGGGGGATGGATAGATACTACAGATGTGGGGATGGATAGATACTACAGACGTGGGGATGGATAGATACCACAGACGTGGGGATGATGGATAGATACTACAGATGTGGGGGATGGGTGATACTACAGATGTGGGGATGGATGGATACTACAGATGTGGGGATGGATAGATACTACAGATGTGGGGATGGGTGGATACTACAGATGTGGGGATGGGTGGATACTACAGATGTGGGGATGGATGGATACTACAGATGTGGGAGATGGATAGATACGACAGATGTGGGGATGGATAGATACTACAGATGTGGGGGATGGATAGATACTACAGATGTGGGGGATGGATAGATACTACAGATGTGGGGATGGGTGGATACTACAGATGTGGGGATGGATGGATACTACAGATGTGGGGGATGGGTGGATACTACAGATGTGGGGTATGGATGGATACTACAGATGTGGGTGATGGATAGATACTACAGATGTGGGGGATGGATAGATACTACAGATGTGGGGATGGATAGATACTACAGATGTGGGGATGGATAGATACTACAGATGTGGGGATGGATAGATACTACAGATGTGGGGGGATGGATAGATACTACAGATGTGGGGACGGATGGATAGATACTACAGATGTGGGGGATGGATAGATACTACAGATGTGGGGGATGGATAGATACTACAGATGTGGGGGATGGATAAATACTACAGATATGGGGATAGATACTACAGATGTGGGGTATGGATGGATACTACACAGATGTGGGGATGGATAGATACTACAGATGTGGGGGATGGATAGATACTATAGATGTTGGGGATGGATAGATACTACAGATGTGGGGATAGATACTACAGATGTGGGGGGATGGATAGATACTACAGATGTGGGGGATGGATGGATACTACAGATGTGGGGGATGGATACTACAGATGTGGGGATGGATACTACAGATGTGGGGATGGATAGATACTACAGACGTGGGGGATGGATGGATACTATAGATGTGGGGATGGATAGATACTATAGATGTGGGGATGGATAGATACTACAGACGTGGGGATAGATACTACAGATGTGGGGATGGATAGATACTACAGATGTGGGGATGGATGGATACTACAGATGTGGGGATAGATACTACAGATGTGGGGGATGGATGGATACTACAGACGTGGGGGATGGATACTACAGATGTGGGGATGGATAGATACTACAGATGTAGGGGATGGATGGATACTACAGATGTAGGGATGGATGGATACTACAGATGTGGGGGATGGATAGATACTACAGATGTGGGGGATAGATACTACAGATGTGGGGGATGGATGATACTACAGATGTGGGGATGGATAAACAGATGTGGGGATGGATACTACAGATGTGGGGATGGATAGATACTACAGATGTGGGGATGGATAGATACTACAGACGTGGGGATGGATAGATACTACAGATGTGGGGATGGATAGATACTATAGATGTGGATGGATGGATACCATACTATAGATGGGGGATGGATAGATACTATAGATGTGGGGGATGGATAGATACTACAGACGTGGGGGATGGATAGATACTACAGATGTGGGGATGGATAGATACCATAGATGTGGGGGATGGATAGATACTACAGATGTGGGGGATAGATACTACAGACGTGGGGATAGATACTACAGACGTGGGTATGGATGGATACTACAGATGTGGGGATGGATGGATACTACAGATGTGGGGATGGATAGATACTACAGACGTGGGGATGGATAGATACTACAGATGTGGGGATGGATGTGGGGGATTGATGGATACTACAGACGTGGGGATGGGTGGATACTACAGATGTGGGGATGGGTGGATACTACAGATGTGGGGGATGGATAGATACTACAGATGTGGGGGATGGATAGATACTACAGATGTGGGGATGGATAGATACTATAGATGTGGGGATGATGGATAGATACTACAGATGTGGGGGATGGATAGATACTACAGACGTGGGGTATGGATGGATACTACAGACGTGGGGGAATGGATAGATACTACAAATGTGGGGATGGATGTGGGGATGGATGGATACTACAGATGTGGGGGATGGATAGATACTACAGATGTGGGGGATGGATAGATACTACAGATGTGGGGGATGGATGGATACTACAGATGTGGGGATGGATAGATACTACAGATGTGGGGGATGGATAGATACTACAGATGTGGGGGGATAGATACTACAGATGTGGGGGATGGATGGATACTACAGATGTGGGCGATGGATAGATACTACAGATGTGGGGATGGATACTACAGATGTGGGGGATGGATGGATACTACAGATGTGGGGATGGATGATACTACAGATGTGGGGGATGGATACTACAGATGTCGGGGATAGATCCTACAGATGTGGGGGATGGATAGATACTACAGATGTCGGGGATGGATGTGGGGATGGATAGATATTACAGATGTGGGGGATGGATGTGACGGGGATGGATAGATACCACAGATGTGTGGATGGATACTACAGACGTGGGGATGGATGTGGGGGATGGATAGATACTACAGACGTGGGGGATAGATACTACAGACGTGGATAGATACTACAGATGTGGGGATGGATAGATACTACAGATGTGGGGATGGATAGATACTACAGATGTGGGGGATGGATAGATACTATAGATGTGGGGATAGATACTACAGATGTGGGGATGGATGGATACTACAGATGTGGGCGATGGATAGATACTACAGATGTGGGGATGGATACTACAGATGTGGGGATGGATGGATACTACAGATGTGGGGGATGATGATACTACAGATGTGGGGGATGGATACTACAGATGTCGGGGATAGATCCTACAGATATGGGGATGGATAGATACTACAGATGTCGGGGATGGATGTGGGGGATGGATAGATATTACAGATGTGGGGATGGATGTGGGGGATGGATAGATACTACAGATGTGTGAGATGGATACTACAGATGTGGGGATGGATGTGGGGGTGGATAGATACTACAGACGTGGGGGATAGATACTACAGATGTGGGGATAGATACTACAGATGTGGGGTATGGATGGATACTACAGATGTGGGGGATGGATAGATACTACAGATGTGGGGGATGGATAGATACTACAGATGTGGGGGATGGATGGATACTACAGATGTGGGGGATGGATGTGGGGACTGATGATACTACAGATGTGGGGGATGGGTGATACTACAGATGTGGGGATGGGTGGATACTACAGATGTGGGGATGGGTGATACTACAGACGTGGGGGATGGGTGAATACTACAGACGTGGGGATGGATAGATACTACAGATGTGGGATGATGGATAGATACTACAGATGTGGGGATGGATAGAAATACTATAGATGTGGGGATGATAGATACTACAGATGTAGAGGTATGGATAGATACTACAGACGTGGGGTATGGATGGATACTACAGATGTGGGGGATGGATAGATACTACAAATGTGGGGATGGATGTGGGGGATGGATGGATACTACAGATGTAGGGATGGATAGATACTACAGATGTGGGGATGGATAGATACTACAGACGTGGGGGATGGATAGATACTACAGATGTGGGGGATGGATAGATACTACAGATGTGGGGATGGATGGATACTACAGATGTAGGGATGGATAGATACTACAGATGTGGGGATGGATGGATACTACAGATGTGGGGGATGGATGGATACTACAGATGTGGGACGTGATGGATAGATACTACAGATGTGGGATGGATACTACTACAGACGTGGGGATGGATGGATACTACAGATGTGGGGATGGATGATACTACAGACGTGGGGGATGGATGATACTACAGATGTGGGGATGGATACTACAGATGTCGGGGGATAGATCCCACAGATGTGGGGATGGATAGATACTACAGATGTCGGGGATGGATGTGGGGATGGATAGATATTACAGATGTGGGGTATGGATGTGGGGATGGATAGATACTACAGATGTGTGGGATGGATACTACAGATGTGGGGGATGGATGTGGGGATGGATAGATACTACAGATGTGGGGGATAGATACTACAGATGTGGGGATGGATACTACAGATGTGGGGGATGGATAGATACTACAGACGTGGGGGATGGATAGATACTACAGATGTGGGGATAGATACTACAGATGTGGGGATGGATGGATACTACAGATGTGGGCGATGGATAGATACTACAGATGTGGGGGATGGATACTACAGATGTGGGATGGATGGATACTACAGATGTGGGGGATGGATGATACTACAGATGTGGGGGATGGATACTACAGATGTCGGGGATAGATCCTACAGATGTGGGGGATGGATAGATACTACAGATGTCGGGGATGGATGTGGGGATGGATAGATATTACAGATGTGGGGGATGGATGTGGGGGGATGGATAGATACTACAGATGTGTGGGATGGATACTACAGATGTGGGGATGGATGTGGGGGATGGATAGATACTACACATGTGGGGGATAGATACTACAGATGTGGGGATGGATACTACAGATGTGCGGGATGGATGGATACTACTAATGTGGGGATGGATGGATACTACAGATGTGGGGATGATGGATAGATACTACAGATGTGGGGATGGATAGATACTACAGATGTGGGGATGGATAGATACTACAGATGTGGGGATGGATAGATACTACAGATGTGGGGGATGGATGGATACTACAGATGTGGGGGATGGATGGATAATACTACAGATGTGGCGATGGATAGATACTACAGATGTGGGGGATAGATACTACAGATGTGGGGGATAGATACTACAGATGTGGGGGATAGATACTACAGATGTGGGGGATGGATACAACAGATGTGGGGGATGGATAGATACTACAGATGTGGGGATGGATAGATACTACAGATGTGGGATGGATATATACTACAGATGTGGGGGATGGATGGAAACTACAGATGTGGGGGGATGGATACTACAGATGTGGGGGATGGATGGATACAACAGATGTGGGGGATGGATGATACTACAGATGTGGGGATGGATACTACAGATGTCGGGGATAGATCCTACAGATGTGGGGATGGATATATACTTCAGATGTCGGGGATGGATGTGGGGATGGATGGAGATATTACAGATGTGGGGATGGATGTGGGGATGGATAGATACTACAGATGTGGGGGATAGATACTACAGATGTGGGGGATGGATACTACAGATGTGGGGGATGGATAGATACTACAGATGTGGGGGATGGATAGATACTACAGATGTGGGGATGGATAGATACTACAGATGTGGGGATGGATAGATACTACAGATGTGGGGATGGATAGATACTACAGATGTGGGACGGATGGGGATACTACAGACGTGGGGGATAGATACTACAGATGTGGGGGATAGATACTGCAGATGTGGGGATGGATAGATACTACAGATGTGGGGGATAGATAGATACTACAGACGTGGGGGATAGATAGATACTACAGATGTGGGGATAGATACTACAGATGTGGGGATAGATACTACAGATGTAGGGATAGATACTACAGATGTGGGGGATAGATACTACAGATGTAGGGATAGATACTACAGATGTGGGGATAGATAGATACTACAGATGTGGGGATGATAGATACTACAGATGTGGGGAATGGATAGATACTACAGATGTGGGGATGGATAGATACTACAGATGTGGGGGATGGATAGATACTACAGACGTGGGGATGGATAATACTACAGATGTGGGGGATAGATACTACAGACGTAGAGACATAGATACTACAGACGTGGGGATAGATACTACAGATGTGGGGATAGATACCAGATGTGGGGATGATGTGGGGGATGGATAGATACAACAGATGTGGGGGATGGATAGATACTACAGATGTGGGGATGGATGGATACTACAGATGTAGCGTGGATAGATACTACAGATGTGGGGATAGATACTACAGATGTGGGCATGGATAGATACTACAGACGTGGGGGATAAATAGATACTACGATGTGGGGATGGATGTGGGGATGGATGGATACTACAGGACACCACAGATGGATGGATACTACAGATGTGGGGGATGGATAGATACTACAGATGTGGGGATGGATAGATACATAGATGTGGGGATGAATAGATACTACAGATGTGGGGTATGGATACTACAGATGTGGGGATGGATGGATACTACAGATGTAGGGATGGATACTACAGATGTGGGGATGGATGGATACTACAGATGCGGGGGATGGAAATACTACAGATGTGGGATGGATACTACAGATGTGGGGATAGATACTACAGATGTGGGGATGGATGGATACTACAGATGTGGGGGATGGATGAGATACTACAGATGTGGGGGATGGATAGATACTACAGATGTGGGGGGATGATAGATACTACAGATGTGGGACGGATTAGATACTACAGATGTGGGACGGATAGATAGATACTATAGATGTGGGGGATGGATAGATACTACAGACGTGGGATGGATAGATACTACAGATGTGGGGATGGATAGATAGACGATGGGGTATGATGGATACTACAGATGTGGGATGGATGGATACTACAGACGTGGGGATGGATAGATACTACAAACGTGGGGATGGATGGGGGATGGATGGATCCCACAGATGTAGGGATGATGGATAGATACTACAGATGTGGGGATGATGGATAGATACTACAGATGTGGGGGATGGATAGATACTACAGATGACGGGGATGGATAGATACCACAGACGTGGGGGTGATAGATACTACAGACGTGGGGGATGGATGGATACTACAGACGTGGGGATGGATAGATACTACAGACGTGTGGGATGATGGATACTACAGATGTGGGGATGGATGGATACTACAGACGTGGGCGATGGATAGATACTACAGATGTGGGGGATGGATACTACAGATGTGGGGATGGATGGATACTACAGATGTGGGGATGGATGATACTACAGATGTGGGGGATGGATACTACAGATGTCGGGATAGATCCTACAGATGTGGGGATGGATAGATACTACAGATGTCGGGGATGGATGTGGGGGATGGATAGATATTACAGATGTGGGGCGGATGGATGTGGGGACGGATAGATACTACAGATGTGTGGGATGGATACTACAGACGTGGGGGATGGACGTGGGGATGGATAGATACCACAGACGTGGGGGATAGATACTACAGATGTGGGGATAGATACTACAGATGTGGGGGATGGATAGATACTACAGACGTGGGGGATGGATAGATACTACAGACGTGGGGACGATAGATACTACAGATGTGGGGGATGGATGGATACTACAGATGTGGGGATGATAGATACTACAGATGTGGGGATGGATACTACAGATGTGGGGGATGGATGGATACTACAGATGTGGGGGATGGATGATACTACAGATGTGGGGGATGGATACTACAGATGTCGGGATAGATCCTACAGACGTGGGGGGATGCGGGATAGATACTACAGATGTGGGGGATGGATGGGGGACCTGGATGGATCACTCACAGATGAATGGGATAGATACCACAGATGTGGGGACGGATAGATACTGGGCAGATGTGGGGAATGGAAATACTACAGACGTGGGGATGAGATACTACAGACGTGGACTTGATGGATGATACAGACGTGCGGAGATGATGATACTACTAATGTAGAGATGGATGGACACTACGAATGCGAGAGGGATGATGTAGATACCACAGATGGGGATGGATAGATACTACAGATGTAGGGATGGATAGATACTACAGATGTGGGATGGATAGATACTACAGACGTGGAGATGGATAGATACTACAGATGTGGGGATGGATAGATACTACAGATGTGGGGATGGATGGATACTACAGATGTGGGGATGAATGGATAGATACTACAGATGGGGATGGATAGATACTACAGATGTGGGGATGGATAGATACTACAGATGTGGGGATGAATGGATAGATACTACAGATGTGGGGATGGATAGATACTACAGATGTGGGGATGGATAGATACTACAGATGTGGGGATGGATAGATACTACAGACGTGGGGATGGATAGATACTACGAGATGTGGGGATGATGGATAGATACTACAGATGGGGGGATGGATGGAAATACTACAGATGTGGGGGATGGATGATACTACAGACGTGAATGGATAGATACTACGAATGGGGATGGATAGATACTACAGATGTGGGACGGATAGATACTACAGACGTGGATGATACTGCAGATGTGGGGATGGAGATACTACAGATGTGGGGGATAGATACCACAGATGTGGGGATAGATACTACAGATGTGGGGACGGAGATGATGGATACTACAGATGTGGGGAGATACAACAGATGGGGCATGATGGATCACACCACAGAATGTGGGGGATGGATGACACTACAGATGTGGGGATGGATGGATACTACAGACGTAGGGGATGATGATACCACAGATGTGGGATGATAGATACCACAGACGTGGGGATGGATGATACAACAGATGTGGGGATGAGGATACAGCAGATGGGGATGGATGATACTACAGATGTGGGGATGGATGGATACTACAGACGTGGGGGATAGATACTACAGACGTAGGGGATGGATGACACTACAGACGTGGGGATGAATAGATACTACAGACGTGGGGATGATGTAGGGGATGACGGATACCACAGACGTGGGGATGGATGGATACCACAGACGTAGGACGGATGAATAGATACTACAGATGTGGGGATGGATAGATACCATAGACGTGGGGGATGGATAGATACCACAGATGTGGGGATATGGATACTACAGACGTGGGGGATTGATACTACAGACGTGGGGTATGGATAGATACTACAGATGTGGGGATGGATAGATACTACAGACGTGGGATGATGGATAGATACTACAGATGTGGGGATGGATAGATACTACAGACGTGGGGATGGATAGATACTACAGACGTGGGGATAGATACTACAGACGTGGGGATGGATACTACAGACGTGGGGATGGATGGATACTACAGACGTGGGGATGGATAGGATACCACAGATGTGGGGATGGATAGATACTACAGACGTGGGGGACGGATAGATACCACAGACGTGGGGATGATAGATACCACAGATGTGGGGATGATTACCCCACAGACGTGACACGGATAGATACTACAGACGTGGGGATGGATAGATACTACAGACGTGGGGATGGATAGATACTACAGACGTGGGACGGACGTGGAGATACTACAGACGTGGGGATGACGGAAGATACTACAGACGTGGGGATGACACAGATACCACAGACGTGGGGATGGATAGATACTACAGATGTGGGGATGGATAGATTACCACAGATGTGGGGATGGATAGATACTACAGATGTGGGGGATGGATAGATACTACAGATGTGGGGATGGATAGATACTACAGATGTGGGGGATGGATAGACACCACAGATGTGGGGATGGATAGATACTACAGATGTGGGGATGGATAGATACTACAGATGTGGGGATGGATAGATACTACAGATGTGGGATGGATAGATACTACAGATGTAGGGATGGATAGATACTACAGATGTGGGGGGATGAATGAATACTACAGATGTGGGGATGATGGATAGATACTACAGACGTAGAGATGGATAATACTACGAATGTGGGGATGGATAGATACTACAATGAGAGATGGATAGATACTACAGATGTGGGGATAGATACTACAGATGAAATGGATACTACAGATGACGGGGATAGATACTACAGACGGGTGGGGATAGATAAATACTACATGTGGGGATAGAGATACTACAGATGTGGGGATAGATACTACAGATGTAGGGGATGATGGGGATGGATAGATACACCACAGACGTGGGGAGATGGATAGATACTACAGATGTGGGGATGGATGTGGGGGGATGGATGAAATACAACAGATGTGGGGGATGGAAGATACTACAGATGTAGGGATGGATGGATACTACAGATGTGGGGGATGATGGATACTACAGATGTAGGGGATAGATACTACAGATGTAGGGCATGATAGATACTACAGATGTGGGGATAAATAAATACTACAGATGTGGGATGAATAGATACTACAGAATGTGGGGATGGATGTGGGGATGGATGGATACTACAGACGTGGGATGATGGATACTACAGAATGTAGGGATGAATGATACCAGATGTGGGGGATGGATACAGATGGGGACGGATGGATACTACAGATGTGGGATGGATAGATACTACAGACGTGGGGAGATGGAGATACTACAGATGTGGAGGGATGTGGGGATGATGGAATACTACAGATGTGGGGATGGTGGATACTACACAGATGTGGGGTATGGATGGATACTACAGACGTGGGGATGGATGATACTACAGATGGGGATGACGGATAGATACTACAGACGTAGGACGGATGGATGTACCACAGATTGATGGATGGATACTACAGATGTGGGGATGGATAGATACTACAGATGTGAGGGGATGAATAGATACTACAGATGGGGGGATGGATGGAGATACTATAGATGTAGAGATGGATGGATACTACAGATGTGGGGTATGATGGAAATACTACAGATGTAGATGATAGATACTACAGATGTGGACTAGATGGATACACAGATGTAGAGATGGATGGATACTACAGATGTGGGGATGGATAGATACTACAGATGTAGAGATAGATACTACAGAATGTAGGGGAATGGATATGATACTACAGATGTGGGGATGAATGGATACTACAGATGTAGGGATGATACTACAGATGTGGGGGGATGGATAGATACTACAGAATGTGGGGATGGATGGATACTACAGATGTGGGGATGATAGATACTACAGACGTGTAGATGGATAGATACTACAGATGTGGGGAGATGGATATACTACATGAGAGATGTAGAGATGAATGGATACTACAGATGTAGGGGATGGATACTAGACGATGTAGAGATGAATACTACAGATGTAGAGATGGATGGATACTACAGATGTGGGGATGGATGGATACTACAGATGTGGGGATGGAATACTACAAATGTGGGGATGAGATACTACGAATGTGGGGATAGATACTACAGATGTGGGGGATGGATGTAGAGATGGATGATACTACGAATGATGATAGATAGGATGGATAGATACTACAGATGTAGGGATGGATGGATACTACGATGTAGAATGAATACTACAGATGTGGGGCATGGATAATACTACAGATGTAGAGATAAATAAATACTACGAATGTGGGAAGATGATGTAGAGATGAGATGAATGATACTACAGATGGGGGATGGATGGATACTACAGATGTAGGATGATAGATACTACAGATGTAGGGATGTAGATAGATACTATAGATGTGGGGATGGATACATACTGCAGAATGATAGATGGATACTACTAATGTAGGATGGATGGATAATACTACAGATGTGTGGGGATGGATATACTACAGATGTGGGGAGATGGATGATACTACAATGTAGAGATGATGGAATACTACAGATGTGGGAGATGAATGGATACTACAGATGTAGAGATAGATAAATACTACAAATGTAGGGGATGAATGGAATACTACAGATGTAGGAATGAATGGAATACTACGAATGTAGAGATAGATAGATACTACAATGTAGAGATGAAATACTACAGATGTAGAGATGATAGATACTACGAATGTGGGGGATAGATACTACAGATGTAGAGACCAAATACTACGAATGTAGAGATGGATGAATACTAGATACTAGATGTAGAGATGGATACTACAGATGTGGGATGGAAATACTACAGGATGTGGGGGAATGGATACTACTACAGATGTGGCGGGAAATACTACAGAAATGTAGAGATGAATGGAAATACTATAGATGTAGATGGATAAATACTACTACAGATGTAGGGATGAATAGATACTACAGATGTGGGGATGGATGTGGGGATGGATGGATACTACGAAATGGGGGATGGATGGATACTACAGATGTAGGGATGGATAAGATACTAAGATGTAGAGATGGATGTACAGATGGAATGAATACTACAGGATGTAGGGGGATGGGTGGATACTACAGATGTGTGATGCATAGATACTACAGATGTGGGGGATGGATAGATACTACAGATGTGGGGTTATGGATACTACAGATGTAAGGGTATGGATGGATACTACAGATGTGGGGGATGGATAGATACTACAGATGTGGGGATGGATAGATACTACAGATGTGGGGGATGGATAGATACTACGATGTAGGGATGGATGTGGGGGATGGATGGATACTACAGATGGGGATGGTGGATACACAGATGTGGGGATGGTGGATACTACAGATGTGGGGATGGATAGATACTATAGATGTGGGGATGGATGGAGATACTACAGATGTGGGGTATGGATACTAC
>NW_024608859.1:77500-85608 GCF_018296145.1 Oncorhynchus tshawytscha | reverse complement strand
TCTGTATGCCTCTGCATCAGTCTTCTACCAGATGAGACCAAGTGATAGGGCTGGTGACCAGGTGAGGCTGTATGATAGGGCTGGTGACCAGGTGAGGCTGTATGATAGGGCTGGTGACCAGGTGAGGCTGTATGATAGGGCTGGTGACCAGGTGAGTCTATATGATAGGGCTGGTGACCAGGTGAGTCTATATGATAGGGCTGGTGACCAGGTGAGTCTATATGATAGGGCTGGTGACCAGGTGGGGCTATATGATAATGCTAGGTGACCAGGTGAGTCTATATAATAGGGCTGGTGACCAGATGAGTCAATATGATAGGGCTGGTGACCAGGTGAGTCTATATGATAGGGCTGGTGACCAGGTGAGTCTATATGATAGGAGTGGTGACCAGGTGATTCTATATGATAGGGCTGGTGACCAGGTGAGTCTATATGATAGGGCTGGTGACCAGGTGAGTCTATATGATAGGGCTGGTGACCAGGTGAGTCTATATGATAGGGCTGGTGACCAGGTGAGTCTATATGATAGGGCTGGTGACCAGGTGAGTCTATATGATAGGGCTGGTGACCAGGTGAGTCTATATGATAGGGCTGGTGACCAGGTGAGTCTATATGATAGGGCTGGTGACCAGGTGAGTCTATATGATAGGGCTGGTGACCAGGTGAGTCTATATGATAGAGCTGGTGACCAGGTGAGTCTATATGATAGGAGTGGACAGAGAGGATGGTGCGTGTGGACTGGGTGGTCGAAGGCAGCTCTTTACCAATTGATTAAATGATGAAAAAGCTTGTTAAGGCCTGACACGAGGATCCCGTCTATTCAAACACACCAGAACACAATCTCACATAGAGACACACTGTGTGTCAGCGTAAGGTGATGACTAAAGTGTCTTATTAGGATAGACACAGTGGCTAACAGGGGAAAACAGTGCTCTGCTATGGAAGATTAAACAGTAGCCTATAATACGTTAGATGAGCAGCAGTCGGTTGGGTCTGATAACAAACCGATCCATGTTAGATCACTGTGTTCCCGACCCCCCTGATCTGCAGAGGGCTGTGTGTTCAGAGTAGCTGGCCATGTCTCCTTTCGTTTAGGGATCATAGCACATGTCCCCCTCCCACCAACAGAATATCACACACACACACATGGAGGCACACACTCCTCTCTCTCTACACTCTCTCCTTTACCATTAAAGAAGGTTTGGCAAAGACACTTCCGACAGCTTTAGAATTCCCTGCAGCTCCTTGTACACCACACCTCTCCCCTCCCTCCTCCCCCCAACTCTTTCTCTCCCTCCTACTACTCTCTCCTCTCCCCTCCCCCTCCCTCCCTTCCTCTCTCCCCCCCCACCTCTTTCTTCCTGCCTTCTCCCTCCCACCCCTCTCTTCCTCCCACCCCTCTCTCCTTTACTCTCCCCTCTCCCTCCCACCCCTCTCTCCTCACCCTGTCCCCTCCACACTCTCCCTCTCTCCTGTGCAGCTGAATAGCAGGAGAGCAGCAGGAGAGGATTCATCCGTCACAATGCCCAGAGACACTTAACAGAGACATAATGAGAATATTCCGGAGACCATCCTCGACTCACAGGGCTATTCAGCAGGGGTCACCCAGCCAAGGAGAGGAGTCTTTTCTCTCTCTATCTCCCTCTCTATCCAATCCTTTTTTTAAGTCCTCCAATTTAGCCTGTAGGAGTGAAAACAGTGAGAGGAGAGTGAGAGGAGAGTGAGAGGTGAGTGAGGGGAGAGTGAGAGGAGAGAGAGGATAGTGAGGGGAGAGTGAGAGGAGAGTGAGGGGAGAGTGAGGATAGTGAGGGGAGAGTGAGAGGAGAGTGAGGGGAGAGAGAGGAGAGTGAGAGGAGAGTGAGAGGAGAGTGAGAGGAGAGTGAGAGGAGAGTGAGGGGAGAGTGAGAGGAGAGTGAGGGGAGAGAGAGGAGAGTGAGAGGAGAGTGAGGGGAGAGTGAGGGGAGAGTGAGAGGAGAGTGACGGGAGAGTGAGAGGAAAGTGAGGGGAGAGTGAGGGGAGAGTGAGAGGAGAGAGAGGATAGTGAGGGGAGAGTGAGAGGAGAGTGAGGGGAGAGTGAGAGGAGAGTGAGGGGAGAGTGAGAGGAAAGTGAGGGGAGAGTGAGAGGAGAGAGAGGAGTGAGGGGGAGAGTGAGAGGAGAGTGAGGGGAGAGCGAGTGGAGAGTGAGAGGAGAGTGACGGGAGAGTGAGTGAGAGAGAGAGGAGAGGAGAGGAGTGAGGGGAGAGGAGAGAGAGGAGAGTGAGGGAGAGTGAGAGGAGAGAGAGGATAGTGAGGGGAGAGTGAGAGGAGAGAGAGAGATAGTGAGGGGAGAGGAGAGGAGAGAGAGGAGAGTGAGAGGAGAGTGAGAGGAGAGAGAGGATAGTGAGGGGAGAGTGAGAGGAGAGAGAGGATAGTGAGGGGAGAGTGAGAGGAGAGTGAGGGGAGAGTGAGAGGAGAGTGAGGGGAGAGTGAGAGGAGAGAGAGGATAGTGAGGGGAGAGTGAGAGGAGAGTGAGGGGAGAGTGAGTGGAGAGTGAGGGGAGAGTGAGAGGAGAGAGAGGAGAGGAGAGTGAGAGGAGAGAGAGAAGAGTGAGGGGAGAGTGAGAGGAGAGTGAGAGTGAGGGGAGAGTGAGGGAGAGTGAGAGGAGAGAGAGGATAGTGAGGGGAGAGTGAGAGAGAGAGTGAGGGGAGAGTGAGGGGAGAGTGAGAGGGAGAGTGAGAGGAGAGAGAGAGGAGAGAGTGAGAGTGAAGAGGAGAGTGAGGGAGAGGAGAGGAGAGAGTGAGGGAGAGAGGGAGAGGAGAGTGAGAGAGAGAGGAGAGGAGAGGAGAGGAGAGGAGAGGAGAGAGTGAGAGGAGAGTGAAGGGAGAGTGAGAGGAGAGTGAGAGGAGAGTGAGAGGAGAGTGAGGAGAGAGAGAGAGTGAGAGGAGAGTGAAGGGAGAGGAGAGTGAGAGGAGAGAGTGAGAGGAGAGTGAGAGAGGAGAGAGGAGAGTGAGAGGAGAGAGAAGGGAGAGTGAGAGAGAGAGTGAGAGGAGAGAGTGAAGGGAGAGTGAGAGGGAGAGTGAGAGGAGTGAGGGAGAGTGAGAGGAGAGTGAGAGGAGAGTGAAGGGAGAGTGAGGGGAGAGTGAGAGGAGAGTGAAGGGAGAGTGAGAGGAGAGTGAAGGGAGAGTGAGGGGAGAGTGAGAGGAGAAGGAAGGGAGAGTGAGAGGTGAGTGAAAGACAGGAATGTCAGATCTTCTGTGGTGGCTGGTAGGCAGGCTGTCTTTATGATGCCCGCCAGAGGTGGTTCAGGTTCAGGTCAGGATCAGACAAGCACAGATCACTTTGCTGCACAGGCAACAAGCAAAGGGACACATCTAATACCTCAGCTCCAGACTCCACTAGCTCTGAGACATAATATATACACTCACCGGACAGTTTATTAGGTACACCACCCCGTTCGCAAAAATGGATCCCTCCTACAAGTCAAGTGGCCATGACGTGTTATATAAAGCAGGCAGACTGGCATCAAGGCATTCAGTTACCTTTCTATTGAACGTTAGAATGGGCAAAACCAGTGACCGAACCGACTTTGAGCGCGGTATGATCGTGGCTGCCAGGCGAGTCGGATCCAGTATCTCGCCTGGTCCGACGAATCCCAGGTTCTTGTTGCGTCATGCTGATGGCAGAGTCAGGATTCCCCTAAGATTTTAGGCTGTTCTGGAGGTAAAGGTGGGTCCGACCCGGTACTAGATGTGTGTACCTAATAAACTGTCCGGTGAATGTATATTCCCCCTGAACCACAGTCTGTAGAATATATAGGGACAGGAAGAGTGGTGGTGGTGTCTTTGAACAGACTCACAAAACAACAAGAGAGAGACAGAGACAGACCGACACACACAGAAAGCGAAAGAGTGAGAGAAAGAGACACAGAAAGAGAGACAGAGAGAGAGAAAAAGAGAGAGACAGAGAGAGAAAAAGAGAGACAAAGAGAGAGAGAAAGAGAGAAAGAGAGACAAAGAAAGAGAAAGAGAGAGAGAAGAGAGAGAGAGAGAGAAAGAACAGAGAGACAGAGAGAAAGAGAGAGACAAAGAGAGAGAGAGAAGAGAGACAGAGACAGAGAGAGAAGAGAGAGACAGAGAGAGAGAAAGAGAGACAAAGAGAGAGAGACAAAGAGAGAGAGACAGAGAGAGAGACAGAGAGTGAGACAGAGAGAGAGAAAGAGAGAGAGACAGAGAGAGACAGAGAGCAAGAGAGAGAAAGAGAGACAGAGAGAAAGAGACAGATAGAGAAAGAGACAGAGAGACAAAGAGAAAGAGAGACAAAGAGAGAGAGACAGAGAGAGAGACAGAGAGTGAGACAGAGAGAGAGACAGAAAGAGAGACAAAGAGAGAGAGACAAAGAGAGAGAGACAGAGAGAGAGACAGAGAGTGAGACAGAGAGAGAGAAAGAGAGACAAAGAGAGAGAGACAGAGAGTGAGACAGAGACAAAGAGAGAGACAGAAAGAGAGACAGAGAGTGAGACAGAGACAAAGAGAGAGACAGACAGACACACAGAGAGCGAGAGAAAGAGCGACAGAGAGAGCGGGATCAAAAGAGAGAGAGACACAGAGAGTGACAGTTAAAGAGAGTGACAGTTAAAGAGAGAGAGAGAGAGAAAGAAACAGAGAGCGGGATGCTGTGTCAGGGATGGGGCTTTAAACGTTGGCTCATGGTTTTATGGCATAATGGTTGAATATGAATCCATCTATTCACACACCGGTCACCGGTCACATGTCTAGAGACCGGTCACATGTCTATAGACCAGTCACATGTCTATAGACCAGTCACATGTCTAGAGACCGGTCACATGTCTATAGACCAGTCACATGTCTAGAGACCGGTCACATGTCTATAGACCAGTCACATGTCTATAGACCAGTCACATGTCTAGAGACCGGTCACATGTCTATAGACCAGTCACATGTCTAGAGACCAGTCACATGTCTAGAGACCGGTCACATGTCTAGAGACCAGTCACATGTCTAGAGACCGGTCACATGCCTAGAGACCAGTCACATGTCTATAGACCAGTCACATGCCTAGAGACCAGTCACATGTCTATAGACCAGTCACATGTCTAGAGACCAGTCACATGTCTAGAGACCAGTCACATGTCTAGAGACCGGTCACATGTCTAGAGACCAGTCACATGTCTATAGACCAGTCACATGCCTAGAGACCAGTCACATGTCTAGAGACCAGTCACATGTCTATAGACCAGTCACATGTCTAGAGACTGGTCACATGTCTATAGACCAGTCACATGTCTATAGACCAGTCACATGTCTATAGACCAGTCACATGTCTAGAGACTGGTCACATGTCATTGTGTACTCAGCCCTCTAGACAGCTCCTGATTTAGGATGGGCAAGCGAGAAAAAATATATAATTTTAGAGGGGTGGGTGGGTTTGGAAAAACCTTTGACTAAGATCAAACTGCCAACAGTCCACCTGGAGCTACAGCAACTAGATGACACTAGTAACTACATTTATAGCCCAGAGACAAGACCGGTAGGGAGAACAAGTATCACTGCTCTCTTCCAGTCCCTTTTTAAAAAAAAGCACAACTTCAAACATGTTTTTGATGATTCTTAACACAGGAGTAAATTGATTTATTTGAAGGGATGTTTGAAAGTTTATTTTATTTTTACAAGGAGACGAGGGGAGGGAAGCTTTGAAGCCATGTGCAGCAGGGTGTTGTGGGATGTTCAGCTGGAATGTGGCTTAAGGCTGGAAGGATGAAGGCTGGACTGAATGTTTGCACATTAAAAGCAGGAGATTAGTCTTATTATCAGTTGCCAAAACGGAGGACTGGAGGGCCTCCATGTGATTGATTACAAGCTGAGCTAACCTGGGGTAACCACCTGCATTACAAGCTGAGCTAACCTGGGGGTAACCACCTGCATTACAAGCTGAGCTAACCTGGGGTAACCACCTGCATTACAAGCTAAGCTAACCTGGGGGTAACCACCTGCATTACAAGCTAAGCTAACCTGGGGTAACCACCTGCATTACAAGCTAAGCTAACCTGGGGTAACCACCTGCATTACAAGCTAAGCTAACCTGGGGTAACCACCTGCATTACAAGCTAAGCTAACCTGGGGTAACCACCTGCATTACAAGCTAAGCTAACCTGGGGGTAACCACCTGCATTACAAGCTAAGCTAACCTGTGGGTACAAGCTAAGCTAACCTGTGGGTAACCACCTGCATTACAAGCTAAGCTAACCTGGGGTAACCCCCTGCATTACAAGCTAAGCTAACCCGGGGTAACCACCTGCATTACAAGCTAAGTTAACCTGGGGGTAACCACCTGCATTACAAGCTAAGTTAACCTGGGGGTAACCTCCTGCATTACAAGCTAAGCTAACCTGGGGGTAACCACCTGCATTACAAGCTAAGCTAACCTGGGGGTAACCAGCTGCATTACAAGCTAAGTTAACCTGGGGGTAACCACCTGCAATACAAGCTAAATTAACCTGGGATAGAGTGTTGGACTAGTAACTGAAAGGTTGCAAGTTCGAATCCCCGAGCTGACAAGGTACAAATCTGTCGTTCAGTTAACCCACTGTTCCAAGGCCGTCATTGAAAATAGGAATTTGTTCTTCACTGACTTGCCTAGTTAAATGAAGGTCAAATAAACTGACTTACCTGCATTACAATCTAACCACACACAGACTAATCTAACCTGTGGTAACCACCTGCATTACAATCTAACCACACACAGACTAATCTAACCTGTGGTAACCACCTGCATTACAATCTAACCACACACAGACTAATCTAACCTGTGGTAACCACCTGCATTACAATCTAACCACACACAGACTAATCTAACCTGTGGTAACCACCTGCATTACAATCTAACCACACACAGACTAATCTAACCTGTGGTAACCACCTGCATTACAATCTAACCACACACAGACTAATCTAACCTGTGGTAACCACCTGCATTACAATCTAACCACACACAGACTAATCTAACCTGTGGTAACCACCTGCATTACAATCTAACCACACACAGACTAATCTAACCTGTGGTAACCACCTGCATTACAATCTAACCACACACAGACTAATCTAACCTGTGGTAACCACCTGCATTACAATCTAACCACACACAGACTAATCTAACCTGTGGTAACCACCTGCATTACAATCTAACCACACACAGACTAATCTAACCTGTGGTAACCACCTGCATTACAATCTAACCACACACAGACTAATCTAACCTGTGGTAACCACCTGCATTACAATCTAACCACACACAGACTAATCTAACCTGTGGTAACCACCTGCATTACAATCTAACCACACACAGACTAATCTAACCTGTGGTAACCACCTGCATTACAATCTAACCACACACAGACTAATCTAACCTGTGGTAACCACCTGCATTACAATCTAACCACACACAGACTAATCTAACCTGTGGTAACCACCTGCATTACAATCTAACCACACACAGACTAATCTAAGCTGTGGTAACCACCTGCATTACAATCTAACCACACACACAGACTAATCTAACCTGTGGTAACCACCTGTCTGAAAGCCAACATGTGTTAATCCGGTTGGGCATTTCTCTGTGATAAGAGAATAAAGAGTACAGACAGTCAAACCTAATGTTTCCATGGTGATGCCGTGTATAAGAGTACAGACAGTCAAACCTAATGTTTCCATGGTGATGTCGTGTATAAGAGTACAGACAGTCAAACCTAATGTTTCCATGGTGATGACGTGTATAAGAGTACAGACAGTCAAACCTAATGTTTCCATGGTGATGACGTGTATAAGAGTACAGACAGTCAAACCTAATGTTTCCATGGTGATGACGTGTATAAGAGTACAGACAGTCAAACCCAATGTTTCCATGGTGATGTCGTGTATAAGAGACAGTCAAACCAAATGTTTCCATGGTGATGACGTGTATAAGAGACAGTCAAACCAGTTGAATGAAAGCCTGGTGTCTTACCTGCTCATAGTATTTGTTGTGAGCCACATAGTACTGGGCGTCAAAGGACTCCTCAGTCACAAGCACCAGCTGGGTCTCCCCAATCTGAAAGACAAGAAAGAGTGGCAGTT
>NW_024608859.1:60000-72500 GCF_018296145.1 Oncorhynchus tshawytscha | reverse complement strand
AGAAGAAGAGAATAGGAGGAGAAGAAGAGAATAGGAGGAGAAGAGAATAGGAGAAGAATACAACAGGAGGAGAAGAGAATAGGAGAAGAATACAACAGGAGGAGAAGAAGAGAATAGGAGGAGAAGAAGAGAATAGGAGGAGAAGAGAATAGGAGAAGAAGAGAATAGGAGGAGAAGAAGAGAATAGGAGGAGAAGAGAATAGGAGAAGAATACAACAGGAGGAGAAGAGAATAGGAGAAAAAGAGAATAGGAGAAGAAGAGAGAATAGGAGGAGAAGAAGAAGAATAGGAGAAGAAGAGAATAGAGAGAATAGGAGAAGAAGAGAATAGGAGGAGAAGAGAATAGGAGAAGAATACAATAGGAGAAGAATACAACAGGAGGAGAAGAGAATAGGAGAAAAAGAGAATAGGAGAAGAAGAGAATAGGAGAAGAAGAGAATAGGAGAAGAAGAGAATAGGAGAAGAAGAGAATAGGAGGAGAAGAGAGGAGAAGAATACAACAGGAGGAGAAGAGAATAGGAGAAGAAGAGAATAGGAGAAGAAGAGAATAGGAGAAGAAGAGAATAGGAGAAGAAGAGAATAGGAGAAGAAGAGAATAGGAGAAGAAGAGAATAGGAGAAAAAGAGAGGAGGAGAAGAGAATAGGAGGAGAAGAGAATAGGAGGAAAAGAGAATAGGAGAAGAAGAGAATAGGAGGAGAAGAGAATAGGAGGAGAAGAGAATAGGAGGAAAAGAGAATAGGAGAAGAAGAGAATAGGAGGAGAAGAGAGGAGGAGAAGAGGCTTGATAGTAGGCAGGAGCTCCTCTCTTCGTGACTCCCCTGGTTGTGTGTCTCTCCCCCTGGTTTCAAGGCTCATTAAAACACACAGCCTGCTCCTCCTCCTCCTGTCAGCCTGCCCAGAATGCCCAGCGACACAAAGGGGAACATGTAAAAGGCTGTCCGTGCCAACGTTAAAAGTCTGTCTGACATTACAGGGAGAGTATTGGACAGAGAGAGACTACATGAGAGACACCAACAGACAACTGATGGCCTATACAACACCAATACACCCACTATACCTGAAGGACCAGAGCACCACATCTATACACCCACTATACCTGAAGGACCAGAGCACCACATCTATACACCCACTATACCTGAAGGACCACATCTATACACCCACTATACCTGAAGGACCACATCTATACACCCACTATACCTGAAGGACCACATCTATACACCCACTATACCTGAAGGACCACATCTATACACCCACTATACCTGAAGGACCAGAGCACCACATCTATACACCCACTATACCTGAAGGACCACATCTATACACCCACTATACCTGAAGGACCAGAGCACCACATCTATACACCCACTATACCTGAAGGACCACATCTATACACCCACTATACCTGAAGGACCAGAGCACCACATCTATACACCCACTATACCTGAAGGACCACATCTATACACCCACTATACCTGAAGGACCAGAGCACCACATCTATACACCCACTATACCTGAAGGACCAGAGCACCACATCTATACACCCACTATACCTGAAGGACCACATCTATACACCCACTATACCTGAAGGACCACATCTATACACCCACTATACCTGAAGGACCACATCTATACACCCACTATACCTGAAGGACCACATCTATACACCCACTATACCTGAAGGACCACATCTATACACCCACTACCTGAAGGACCTGAAGGACCACATCTATACACCCACTATACCTGAAGGACCAGGGCATCACATCTATACACCCACT
Organism: Oncorhynchus tshawytscha; assembly: GCF_018296145.1. Taxonomy (NCBI): domain Eukaryota; kingdom Metazoa; phylum Chordata; class Actinopteri; order Salmoniformes; family Salmonidae; genus Oncorhynchus; species Oncorhynchus tshawytscha. The sequence goes on along the minus strand of NW_024608859.1, from coordinate 70,724 downwards.
ATACCTGAAGGACTACAGCACCACATCTATACACCCACTATACCTGAAGGACCACATCTATACACCCACTATACCTGAAGGACCACATCTATACACCCACTATACCTGAAGGACCAGGGCATCACATCTATACACCCACTATACTTGAAGGACCAGAGCACCACATCTATACACCCACTATACCTGAAGGACCAGAGCACCACATCTATACACCCACTATACCTGAAGGACCAGAGCACCACATCTATACACCCACTATACCTGAAGGACCACATCTATACACCCACTATACCTGAAGGACCAGAGCACCACATCTATACACCCACTATACCTGAAGGACCTATACACCCACTATACCTGAAGGACCAGAGCACCACATCTATACACCCACTATACCTGAAGGACCACATCTATACACCCACTATACCTGAAGGACTAGAGCATCACATCTATACACCCACTATACCTGAAGGACCAGAGCATCTATACACCCACTATACCTGAAGGACCAGAGCACCACATCTATACACCCACTATACCTGAAGGACCACATCTATACACCCACTATACCTGAAGGACCAGAGCATCTATACACCCACTATACCTGAAGGAGCACATCTATACACCCACTATACCTGAAGGACCACATCTATACACCTACTATACCTGAAGGACCAGAGCATCTATACACCCACTATACCTGAAGGACCACATCTATACACCCACTATACCTGAAGGACCAGAGCATCTATACACCCACTATACCTGAAGGACCAGAGCACCACATCTATACACCCACTATACCTGAAGGACCAGAGCACCACATCTATACACCCACACCACATCTATACACCCACTATACCTGAAGGACCAGAGCACCACATCTATACACCCACTATACCTGAAGGACCACATCTATACACCCACTATACCTGAAGGACCAGAGCACCACATCTATACACCCACTATACCTGAAGGACCACATCTATACACCCACTATACCTGAAGGACCAGAGCATCTATACACCCACTATACCTGAAGGACCACATCTATACACCCACTATACCTGAAGGACTAGAGCACCACATCTATACACCCACTATACCTGAATGACCACATCTATACATCCACTATACCTGAAGGACCACATCTATACACCCACTATACCTGAAGGACCACATCTATACACCCACTATACCTGAAGGACCACATCTATACACCCACTATACCTGAAGGACTAGAGCACCACATCTATACACCCACTATACCTGAAGGACCACATCTATACACCCACTATACCTGAAGGACTAGAGCACCACATCTATACACCCACTATACCTGAAGGACTAGAGCACCACAGATATACAGACCCAACCTTTATAGGGACTAACACACCATTACAGACCCAACCTTTATAGGGACTAACACACCATTACAGACCCAACTCTTTATAGGGACTAACACACCATTACAGACCCAACTCTTTATAGGGACTAACACACCATTACAGACCCAACTCTTTATAGGGACTAACACACCATTACAGACCCAACTCTTTATAGGGACTAACACACCATTACAGACCCAACTCTTTATAGGGACTAACACACAGACAACCTTTATAGGGACTACCACCATTACAGACCCAACTCTTTATAGGGACTAACACACCATTACAGACCCAACTCTTTATAGGGACTAACACACCATTACAGACCCAACCTTTTTATAGGGACTAACACACCATTACAGACCCAACTCTTTATAGGGACTAACACACCATTACAGACCCAACCTTTATAGGGACTAACACACCATTACAGACCCAACTCTTTATAGGGACTAACACACCATTACAGACCCAACCTTTATAGGGACTAACACACCATTACAGACCCAACCTTTATAGGGACTAACACACCATTACAGACCCAACTCTTTATAGGGACTAACACACCATTACAGACCCAACCTTTATAGGGACTAACACACCATTACAGACCCAACCTTTATAGGGACTAACACACCATTACAGACCCAACCTTTATAGGGACTAACACACCATTACAGACCCAACCTTTATAGGGACTAACACACCATTACAGACCCAACTCTTTATAGGGACTAACACACCATTACAGACCCAACTCTTTATAGGGACTAACACACCATTACACAGACCACATTACAGACCCAACTCTTTATAGGGACTAACACACCATTACAGACCCAACTCTTTATAGGGACTAACACACCATTACAGACCCAACCTTTATAGGGACTAACACACCATTACAGACCCAACCTTTATAGGGACTAACACACCATTACAGACCCAACTATAGGGACTAACACACCATTACAGACCCAACTCTTTATAGGGACTAACACACCATTACAGACCCAACTCTTTATAGGGACTAACACACCATTACAGACCCAACTCTTTATAGGGACTAACACACCATTACAGACCCAACTCTTTATAGGGACTAACACACCATTACAGACCCAACTCTTTATAGGGACTAACACACCATTACAGACCCAACTCTTTATAGGGACTAACACACCATTACAGACCCAACCTTTATAGGGACTAACACACCATTACAGACCCAACTCTTTATAGGGACTAACACACCATTACAGACCCAACCTTTATAGGGACTAACACACCATTACTAACACACCATTACAGACCCAACTCTAACACACCATTACAGACCCAACTCTTTATGGGACTAACACACCATTACAGACCCAACTCTTTATAGGGACTAACACACCATTACAGACCCAACTCTTTATAGGGACTAACACACCATTACAGACCCAACTCTTTATAGGGACTAACACACCATTACAGACCCAACTCTTTATAGGGACTAACACACCATTACAGACCCAACTCTTTATAGGGACTAACACACCATTACAGACCCAACTCTTTATAGGGACTAACACACCATTACAGACCCAACCTTTATAGGGACTAACACACCATTACAGACCCAACTCTTTATAGGGACTAACACACCATTACAGACCCAACTCTTTATAGGGACTAACACACCATTACAGACCCAACTCTTTATAGGGACCAACACACCATTACAGACCCAACCTTTATAGGGACTAACACACCATTACAGACCCAACTCTTTATAGGGACTAACACCATTACAGACCCAACTTTTATAGGGACCCAACCATTACAGACCCAACTCTTTATAGGGACTAACACACCATTACAGACCCAACCTTTATAGGGACTAACACACCATTACAGACCCAACTCTTTATAGGGACTAACACACCATTACAGACCCAACTCTTTATAGGGACTAACACACCATTACAGACCCAACCTTTATAGGGACCCAACAGACCCAACTCTTTATAGGGACTAACACACCATTACAGACCCAACCTTTATAGGGACTAACACACCATTACAGACCCAACTCTTTATAGGGACTAACACACCATTACAGACCCAACCTTTATAGGGACTAACACACCATTACAGACCCAACCTTTATAGGGACTAACACACCATTACAGACCCAACCTTTATAGGGACTAACACACCATTACAGACCCAACCTTTATAGGGACTAACACACCATTACAGACCCAACTCTTTATAGGGACTAACACACCATTACAGACCCAACTCTTTATAGGGACTAACACACCATTACAGACCCAACTCTTTATAGGGACTAACACACCATTACAGACCCAACTCTTTATAGGGACTAACACACCATTACAGACCCAACACCACCATTACAGACCCAACTCTTTATAGGGACTAACACACCATTACAGACCCAACTCTTTATAGGGACTAACACACCATTACAGACCCAACTCTTTATAGGACTAACACACCATTACAGACTAACACACCATTACAGACCCAACTCTTTATAGGGACTAACACACCATTACAGACCCAACTCTTTATAGGGACTAACACACCATTACAGACCCAACCTTTATAGGGACTAACACACCATTACAGACCCAACCTTTATAGGGACTAACACACCATTACAGACCCAACCTTTATAGGGACTAACACACCATTACAGACCCAACCTTTATAGGGACTAACACACCATTACAGACCCAACTCTTTATAGGGACTAACACACCATTACAGACCCAACTCCTTACTACAGGTAAACACCATGTATTCACAGTAGAACTCCTTACTACAGGTAAAAAACAAGAAGCTCCCACACTGAGGTCTGTCCAACGCTGGTCCGACCAAGCTGACTCCACACTCCAAGACTGCTTCCATCACGTGGACTGGGAGATGTTTCGTATTGCGTCAGATAACAATATTGACGAATACGCTGATTCGGTGTGCGAGTTCATTAGAACGTGCGTTGAAGATGTCGTTCCCATAGCAACGATTAAAACATTCCCTAACCAGAAACCGTGGATTGATGGCAGCATTCGCATGAAACTGAAAGCGCGAACCACTGCTTTTAATCAGGGCAAGTGTCTGGTAACATGACTGAATACAAACAGTGCAGCTATTCCCTCCGCAAGGCTATCAAACAAGCTAAGCGCCAGTACAGAGACAAAGTAGAATCTCAATTCAACGGCTCAGACACAAGAGGCATGTGGCAGGGTCTACAGTCAATCACGGACTACAGCCCAGTCACGGACCAGGATGTCTTGCTCCCAGGCAGACTAAATAACTTTTTTGCCCGCTTTGAGGACAATACAGTGCCACTGACACGGCCTGCAACGGAAACATGCGGCCTCTCCTTCACTGCAGCTGAGTTGAGTAAGACATTTAAACGTGTTAACCCTCGCAAGGCTGCAGGCCCAGACGGCATCCCCAGCCGCGCCCTCAGAGCATGCGCAGACCAGCTGGCGTGTGTTTACGGACATATTCAATCAATCCCTATACCAGTCTGCTGTTCCCACATGCTTCAAGAGGGCCACCATTGTTCCTGTTCCCAAGAAAGCTAAGGTAACTGAGCTAAACGACTACCGCCCCGTAGCACTCACTTCCGTCATCATGAAGTGCTTTGAGAGACTAGTCAAGGACCATATCACCTCCACCCTACCTGACACCCTAGACCCACTCCAATTTGCTTACCGCCCAAATAGGTCCACAGACGATGCAATCTCAACCACACTGCACACTGCCCTAACCCATCTGGACAAGAGGAATACCTATGTGAGAATGCTGTTCATCGACTACAGCTCGACCCCGCCCTGTGCAACTGGGTACTGGACTTCCTGACGGGCCGCCCCCAGGTGGTGAGGGTAGGCAACAACATCTCCTCCCCGCTGATCCTCAACACTGGGGCCCCACAAGGGTGCGTTCTGAGCCCTCTCCTGTACTCCCTGTTCACCCACGACTGCGTGGCCACGCAAGCCTGCAACTCAATCATCAAGTTTGCGGACGACACAACAGTGGTAGGCTTGATTACCAACAACGATGAGACAGCCTACAGGGGGGAGGTGAGGGCCCTCGGAGTGTGGTGTCAGGAAAATAACCTCACACTCAACGTCAACAAAACTAAGGAGATGATTGTGGACTTCAGGAAACAGCAGAGGGAACACCCCCCTATCCACATCGATGGAACAGTAGTGGAGAGGGTAGCAAGTTTTAAGTTCCTCGGCATACACATCACAGACAACCTGAATTGGTCCACTCACACAGACAGCATCGTGAAGAAGGCGCAGCAGCGCCTCTTCAACCTCAGGAGGCTGAAGAAATTTGACTTGTCACCAAAAGCACTCACAAACTTCTACAGATGCACAATCGAGAGCATCCTGGTGGGCTGTATCACCGCCTGGTACGGCAACTGCTCTGCCCACAACCGTAAGGCTCTCCAGAGGGTAGTGAGGTCTGCACAACGCATCACCAGGGGCAAACTACCTGCCCTCCAGGACACCTACACCACCCGATGTTACAGGAAGGCCATAAAGATCATCAAGGACATCAACCACCCGAGCCACTGCCTGTTCACCCCGCTGTCATCCAGAAGGCGAGGTCAGTACAGGTGCATCAAAGCTGGGACCGAGAGACTGAAAAACAGCTTCTATCTCAAGGCCATCAGACTGTTAAACAGCCACCACTAACATTGAGTGGCTGCTGCCAACACACTGACACTGACTCAACTCCAGCCACTTTAATCATGGGAATTGATGGGAAATGATGTAAATATATCACTAGCCACTTTAAACAATGCTACCTTATATAATGTTTACATACCCTACATTATTCATCATTATTCATATAATGTTTACATACCCTACATTATTCATCTCATATGCATACGTATATACTGTACTCTATATCATCTACTGCATCCTTATGTAATACATGTATCACTAGCCACTTTAACTATGCCACTTTGTTTACATACTCATCTCATATGTATATACTGTACTCAATACCATCTACTGTATCTTGCCTATGCTGCTCTGTACCATCACTCATTCATATATCCTTATGTACATATTCTTTATCCCCTTACACTGTGTATAAGACAGTAGTTTTGGAATTGTTAGTTAGATTACTTGTTGGTTATTACTGCATTGTCGGAACTAGAAGCACAAGCATTTCGCTACACTCGCATTAACATCTGCTAACCATGTGTATGTGACAAATAAAATTTGATTTGATTTGATTTTGATTTGATGTGTATTCACAGTAAAACTCCTTACTACAGGTAAACACCATTTATTCAGAGCAGCAGCAGAGTAGGCTGGACAATATGAAAACAGCCTCTGATTGGATGGTTGAAAACAGCCTCTGATTGGATGGTTGAAAACAGCCTCTGATTGGATGGTTGAAAACAGCCTCTGGTTGAAAACAGCCTCTGATTGGATGGTTGAAAACAGCCTCTGATTGGATGGTTGAAAACAGCCTCTGATTGGATGGTTGAAAACAGCCTCTGGTTGAAAACAGCCTCTGATTGGATGGTTGAAAACAGCCTCTGATTGGATGGTTGAAAACAGCCTCTGATTGATAAACCTCGGGTGTAGTCATATCAGAGGAGCTCTCTAAAAACTGCTCGGTCTCAGGGATAGGTCTCTCAGGGATAGGTCTCTCAGGGATAGGTCTCTCAGGGATAGGTCTCTCAGGGATAGGTCTCTCAGGGATAGGTCTCTCAGGGATAGGTCTCTCAGGGATAGGTCTCTCAGGGATAGGTCTCTACGGAATAGGTCTCTAGGGAATAGGTCTCTCAGGGATAGGTCTCTCAGGGATAGGTCTCTCAGGGATAGGTCTCTCAGGGATAGGTCTCTCAGGGATAGGTCTCTCAGGGATAGGTCTCTCAGGGATAGGTCTCTCAGGGATAGGTCTCTCAGGGATAGGTCTCTCAGGGATAGGTCTCTAGGTCTCTCAGGATAGGTCTCTCAGGGATAGGTCTCAGGGATAGGTCTCTCAGGGATAGGTCTCTCAGGGATAGGTCTCTCAGGGATAGGTCTCTCAGGGATAGGTCTCTCAGGGATAGGTCTCTCAGGGATAGGTCTCTCAGGGATAGGTCTCTCGGGATAGGTCTCTACGGGATAGGTCTCTACGGGATAGGTCTCTCAGGGATAGGTCTCTCAGGGATAGGTCTCTACGGGATAGGTCTCTAGGGATAGGTCTCTCGGGATAGGTCTCTACGGGATAGGTCTCTACGGGATAGGTCTCTCAGGGATAGGTCTCTCAGGGATAGGTCTCTCAGGGATAGGTCTCTACGGGATAGGTCTCTACGGGATAGGTCTCTACGGGATAGGTCTCTCAGGGATAGGTCTCTCAGGGATAGGTCTCTACGGGATAGGTCTCTACGGGATAGGTCTCTACGGGATAGGTCTCTACGGGATAGGTCTCTCAGGGATAGGTCTCTCAGGGATAGGTCTCTCAGGGATAGGTCTCTACGGGATAGGTCTCTACGGGATAGGTCTCTACGGGATAGGTCTCTACGGGATAGGTCTCTCAGGGATAGGTCTCTCAGGGATAGGTCTCTACGGGATAGGTCTCTACGGGATAGGTCTCTACGGGATAGGTCTCTACGGGATAGGTCTCTCAGGGATAGGTCTCTACGGGATAGGTCTCTCGGGATAGGTCTCTCAGGGATAGGTCTCTCAGGGATAGGTCTCTACGGTTGTGTGGATGTAATCTGAGTAGAGACTCGGTAATGATTGGATGGGATACAAGCAAACAAATCACCTCAGACATACCCTTGACACTTGAGACGAGGAGGGAAAGTAAAGTCAGCCTGTAGTTGTTTCCAGACGAATGATGCCTGGTTGTCGATAACAACACAGATGAAATATTGACAAAGGGAGGAGATTAAAAGACGGACAACGTTCACAACGCAGCAGTGTGGGTTCGTTAGAAACGCCGAACATGACATCCATTATCAATTACTTTGGTTTCTAGCAACAGAAAACTTTCTTGACTCTAAACAAACTAGAACAGAAAACAGAAAACTACCCGGATTTTTCCCCTGTTTCTAATTTGCTCCCTGTGTCTCGTTTGTCTGTTTTCTGCCTCGAGGCAGAAGAACCTAGAAAACTACATTATCTGACAACCTTGTAGAATGAATCATTTAGACATAGCCAGAGGTGAATCTGCAGGTAGAGGTGTGTTTATCTTCCCATTTCTCCAACAGGAACGTGGCCAACGTGTGCGCAGAGAAGGCAGTTGAACCTATCGTTGAACCCACTGTGCCCGTTAGCCTGGTACCAGATCAGTAGGCTACACAACACACAAACACAACTGGGACCAGGCTACGTGACCGTGGCTTTGGGTTCATACCGGTAAATATATACGGCTAGGAATCCTGTTGATTGTGTTGCAGTCCTGAACATGACTCCTGTTGATTGTGTTGCAGTCCTGAACATGACTCCTGTTGATTGTGTTGCAGTCCTGAACATGACTCCTGTTGATTGTGTTGCAGTCCTGAACATGACTCCTGTTGATTGTGTTGCAGTCCTGAACATGACTCCTGTTGATTGTGTTGCAGTCCTGAACATGACTCCTGTTGATTGTGTTGCAGTCCTGAACATGACTCCTGATTGAGTCCTGTGACTCCTGTTGATTGTGTTGCAGTCCTGAACATGACTCCTGTTGATTGTGTTGCAGTCCTGAACATGACTCCTGTTGATTGTGTTGCAGTCCTGAACATGACTCCTGTTGATTGTGTTGCAGTCCTGAACATGACTCCTGTTGATTGTGTTGCAGTCCTGAACATGACTCCTGTTGATTGTGTTGCAGTCCTGAACATGACTCCTGTTGATTGTGTTGCAGTCCTGAACATGACTCCTGTTGATTGTGTTGCAGTCCTGAACATGACTCCTGTTGATTGTGTTGCAGTCCTGAACATGACTCCTGTTGATTGTGTTGCAGTCCTGAACATGACTCCTGTTGATTGTGTTGCAGTCCTGAACATGACTCCTGTTGATTGTGTTGCAGTCCTGAACAGGACTCCTGTTGATTGTGTTGCAGTCCTGAACATGACTCCTGTTGATTGTGTTGCAGTCCTGAACATGACTCCTGTTGATTGTGTTGCAGTCCTGAACATGACTCCTGTTGATTGTGTTGCAGTCCTGAACATGACTCCTGTTGATTGTGTTGCAGTCCTGAACATGACTCCTGGCCACGAAGGTTCCTTGTAGGAGCCGGGGTCAAGGAGAAAATGAGCCGGGGTCAAGGAGAAAAGGGAGCAGGGGTCAAGGAGAAAAGGGAGTCGGGGTCAAGGAGAAAAAGGAGTCGGGGTCAAGGAGAAAAAGGAGTCGGGGTCAAGGAGAAAAAGGAGTCGGGGTCAAGGAGAAAAGGGAGTCGGGGTCAAGGAGAAAAATGAGCCGGGGTCAAGGAGAAAAGGGAGTCGGGGTCAAGGAGAAAAATGAATGCCGGTGGATCCCAGTCAAAGACAGGAAACAGAGATGAAGAGCGGCAGAGGAAGACTGTGGGTTTTTTCCCCCAGTCAAAACCTTAAACACAACATATCTATGTCTCCTGTTATCTGTGTTGCTGTCCTGCACCTAAGACTCTTCATCATGTAGCCAGGAACCAGGGACAAGGAGAAGACACGGGTGGTTCTAGTCAGAGAGAGGAAGAGAAGTCCAGGAAGAGAGAAGGGGTTTTATATCATGTAACTGTTGGTTCTAGTCAGAGAGAAGAAGAGAGAAGAGGTTTATATCATGTAACTGTTGGTTCTAGTCAGAGAGAAGAGGTTTTATATCATTTAACTGTTGGTTCTAGTCAGAGAGAAGAGTTTTTATATCATGTAACTGTTGGTTCTAGTCAGAGAGAGAGAAGAGAGAAGAGGTTTTATATCATGTAATTGTCACTCTAATGAACTGTTGAGGTCTTTAAGTTATAGTTTCCTCATTCTGGTAAAATTATTAAATTTTTACTACTTTTCAAAAATGCTGAATACGAAAAAAAGCGTCTGCAAACGTAAGGCCTTTTTTTAATATACATATATTTAAAATGGTGACAAAAGAATGATGCCTGTATGAAAAACCCCCCACAGTCGTCAATAATTACAAACAACACCACAAACCAGGACGCTGTGACGCTCACAGCAACAAATTCTACCTTTTTTGGAAAAAACCTGCTGTCCTTTCAAGAAACTCGTGATTTATTTAGTCATTTGAAATAAGGGTGCATGCCTGAGCAGGTGCTCACACCTGGTGTGTGTGTGTGTGTGTGTGTCTGTGCTTCAATAAGACTCATACACAACAT
>NW_024608859.1:40000-55000 GCF_018296145.1 Oncorhynchus tshawytscha | reverse complement strand
GCCCATCCTATCTGTGGCCCATCCTCTCTGTGGTCCATCCTATCTGTGGCCCATCCTATCTGTGGCCCATCCTATCTGTGGCCCATCCCATCTCCGGCCCATCCTCTCTGTGGCCCATCCTATCTGTGGCCCATCCTATCTGTGGTCCAACCTATCTGTGGCCCATCCTATCTGTGGCCCATACTATCTGTGGTTCATCCTATCTGTGGCCCATCCTATCTGTGGTCCATCCTATCTGTGGCCCATCCGATCTATGGCCCATCCTATCTGTGGCCCATCCCATCTCCGGGCCATCCTATCTGTGGCCCATCCTATCTGCGGCCCAAGCCTATCTGCGGCCCATCCTATCTGTGGCCCATCCCATCTCTGGCCCATCCTATCTGTGGCCCATCCTATCTGTTGCCCATCCTATCTGTGGCCCATCCTATCTGTGGTCCATCCCATCTGTGGCCCATCCTATCTGTGGCCCATCCTCTCTGTGGTCCATCCTATCTGTGGCCCATCCTATCTGAGGCCCATCCTATCTGTGGCCCATCCTATCTGTGGCCCATCCCATCTCCGTGCCATCCTATCTGTGGCCCATGCTATCTGTGGCCCATCCCTATCTGCGGCCCATCCTATCTATGGCCCATCCTATCTCTGGCCCATCCTATCTGTGGCCCATCCTATCTGTTGCCCATCCTATCTGTGGCCCATCCTATCTGTGGTCCATCCCATCTGTGGCCCATCCTATCTGTGGCCCATCCTCTCTGTGGTCCATCCTATCTGTGGCCCATCCTATCTGAGGCCCATCCTATCTGTGGCCCATCCTATCTGTGGCCCATCCCATCTCCGTGCCATCCTATCTGTGGCCCATGCTATCTGTGGCCCATCCCTATCTGCGGCCCATCCATCTATGGCCCATCCTATCTCTTGCCCATCCTATCTGTGGCCCATCCTATCTGTGGCCCATCCTATCTGTGGCCCATCCTATCTGTTGCCCATCCTATCTGTTGCCCATCCTATCTGTGGTCCATCTATCTGTGGCCCATCCTATCTGTGGTCCATCCCATCTCCGGCCCATCCTATCTGTGGCCCATCCTATCTGTGGCCCATCCTCTCTGTGGTCCAGCCTATCTGTGGCCCATCCCATCTCCGTGGCCATCCTATCTGTGGCCCATCCTATCTGCGGCCCATCCTATCTGTGGCCCATCCTATCTGTGGCCCATCCCATCTCTGGCCCATCCTATCTGTGGCCCATCCTATCTGTTGCCCATCCTATCTGTGGCCCATCCTATCTGTGGTCCATCCCATCTGTGGCCCATCCTATCTGTGGCCCATCCTCTCTGTGGTCCATCCTATCTGTGGCCCATCCTATCTGTGGCCCATCCTATCTGTGGCCCATCCTATCTGTGGCCCATCCCATCTCCGGGCCCCTATCTCCGGCCCATCCTCTCTGTGGCCCATCCTATCTGTGGCCCATCCTATCTGTGGTCCAACCTATCTGTGGCCCATCCTATCTGTGGCCCATACTATCTGTGGTTCATCCTATCTGTGGCCCATCCTATCTGTGGTCCATCCTATCTGTGGCCCATCCGATCTATGGCCCATCCTATTTATTTACACATAAATCCGGTACTCACAAGTAACTTCAACACTGGAATCTTAAATGTAATGATCATTAGAAGGGAAAAATATGCACATTTCTCCTTAACATACTATGAACATGGTACATTTGTCCGCAACACACCATGAACATGGTACATTTGTCCCTCAACAGCTCTCTGGTATATCTGTTACCTTGACAGCCAGCGAGACAGTGTGATGAGGACGACAAGTGTTAAGATGTACGAGGACAAAGTAGCAACGGTGAAAACCTCTAATCTAACAGACTGAAACTAGGTAAGAGTCACAGTTAAGTCTCAGTCTCTCCCAGCCCTGCTCCACTCCCTCCCTCCATCCACCTCTCCCAGCCCTTCTCCACTCCCTCCCTCCATCCACCTCTCCCAGCCCTGCTCCACTCCCTCCATCTATCCATCTCTCCCAGCCCTGCTCCACTCCATCCATCCATCTATCCATCTCTCCCAGCCCTGTTCCACTCCATCCATCCATCCACCTCTCCCAGCCCTGCTCCACTCCCTCCATCCATCCACCACCTCTCCCAGCCCTGCTCACTCCCTCCATCCATCCATCCACCTCTCCCAGCCCTGCTCCACTCCCTCCCTCCATCCACCTCTCCCAGCCCTGCTCCACTCCATCCATCTCTCCCAGCCCTGCTCCACTCCCTCCCTCCATCCATCTCTCCCAGCCCTGCTCCACTCCCTCCATCCATCCATCCTCCCAGCCCTGCTCCACTCCATCCATCTATCCATCTCTCCCTGCCCTGCTCCACTCCCTCCCTCCATCCACCTCTCCCAGCCCTGCTCCACTCCATCCACCTCTCCCAGCCCTGCTCCACTCCATCCACCTCTCCCAGCCCTCCACTCACTCCCTCCATCCATCTCTCCCAGCCCTGCTCCACTCCCTCCCTCCATCCATCTCTCCCAGCCCTGCTCCACTCCCTCCCTCCATCCACCTCTCCCAGCCCTGCTCCACTCCCTCCCTCCATCCACCTCTCCCAGCCCTGCTCCACTCCATCCACCTCTGCTCCACTCCATCCACCTCTCCCAGCCCTGCTCCACTCCCTCCCTCCATCCACCTCTCCCAGCCCTTCTCCACTCCCTCCCTCCATCCACCTCTCCCAGCCCTGCTCCACTCCCTCCCTCCATCCATCTCTCCCAGCCCTGCTCCACTCCCTCCCTCCATCCACCTCTCCCAGCCCTGCTCCACTCCCTCCCTCCATCCACCTCTCCCAGCCCTACTCCACTCCATCCATCTCTCCCAGCCCTGCTCCACTCCATCCATCCATCCATCTCCCAGCCCAGCTCCACTCCCTCCATCCATCCATCCATCTCTCCCAGCCCAGCTCCACTCCCTCCATCCATCCATCCATCTCTCCCAGCCCTGCTCCACTCCATCCATCCATCTCTCCCAGCCATGCTTCACCCCCAGCCCCCTCCTCACCCCCCACCCCAGCCCCCTCCTCACCCCCATGTGTCATAACCACACAGAGGCCAGAATTTCTATCAACTATTAAACAACCACACAGCTTCAGGGAAGCCCGCCCGCCCCACACACCCACACACCAAAAGCCTTCCTGCCCTGCCTGCCAACTTTGGTTGTGTAAGAGACTGAGTTTGGGGTTAAAGGGGGTGAAGCAACCCAGCTGGGGCAGAATATCCATACAGCAGCCCCTCAGCCACGTTCTGGCCCTGGAGGGACTAGATGGAACAGAACCATGGATATAGGAGGGAGACTAGATGGAACAGAACCATGGTTATAGGAGGGAGACTACATGGAACAGAACCATGGTTATAGGAGGGAGGGGAGACTACATGGAACAGAACCATGGTTATAGGAGGGAGACTACATGGAACAGAACCATGGTTATAGGAGAGAGACTACATGGAACAGAACCATGGTTATAGGAGGGAGACTACATGGAACAGAACCATGGTTATAGGAGGGAGACTACATGGAACAGAACCATGGTTATAGGAGGGAGACTACATGGAACAGAACCATGGTTATAGGAGGGAGACTACATGGAACAGAACCATGGTTATAGGAGAGAGACTACATGGAACAGAACCATGGTTATAGGAGGGAGACTACATGGAACAGAACCATGGTTATAGGAGAGAGACTACATGGAACAGAACCATGGTTATAGGAGAGAGACTACATGGAACAGAACCATGGTTATAGGAGGGAGACTACATGGAACAGAACCATGGTTATAGGAGGGAGACAGAACCATGGTTACATGGAACAGAACCATGGTTATAGGAGAGAGACTACATGGAACAGAACCATGGTTATAGGAGAGAGACTACATGGAACAGAACCATGGTTATAGGAGGGAGACTACATGGAACAGAACCATGGTTATACTGAGCTCTAATAGCACCTAGTCAGCATAACAAAAGAGAGGCAGCTCTCTCTTCTGTCTCTCATCACTGGGCGGCTAGCGCATCTCATTAAGGAGGCCTGAATAACGATTATCACAGTCCCCCCCTGAATAGACAGTTGGCAGCTATAGCTAGGCAATGGTGAGTGTGTGTGTGTGTGGCTGTGCAGATCACTAATGCTTTCTTGGCCAGATCACTAATGCTTTCTTGGCCCTTTATCTCCTCTCTCTTTCTGTCTCTCTCTCTCTCTGAACCCCCTTTTGCCCCTTCTCCAAACCTCTGTACCACACTCTACACACACTTTTGCACCATAATACAGACACACACACACACACACTCTACACACACACACCATAATACAGACACACACACACATAATACACCACACACACACACACACACACACACACCATAATACACACACACCCGAACACACACACCATAATACACACACACACACACACACACACACACACACATACACACACACACACACACACACCACAATACACACACACACACACACACACACCATAATACACACAGACACACACTTCCATCTCCACCCCGTCAGTATCCTACCCTGGGCCATTGTAATACAATTGCTTTAACGATACCGTCCCCCCATCCACTAGCATAGCCCCCTTTTACAGCTGCCTACATTCTGGGGCGTGTTACAGTTAAGCCCAAATGGCACCCTATTCCCTATAGAGTGCACTACTTTTGACCAGACCCCTATGAGACATGGTCAAAAGTAGTGCACTACATAGGGAACATGGTGGCATTTGGGACGCTTGGCGAATCAAATCCATGATAAAGGGTTATGAAAGACATCTGACAGAATTGACAGCTACAGTGTCTGTTGTGTCTGTTACAGCTCTCCACTGTCTGTGGTGTCTGTTACAGCTCTCCAGTGTCTGTTACAGCTCTCCGGTGTCTGTTACAGCTCTCCGGTGTCTGTTACAGCTTTCCGGTGTCTGTTACAGCTCTCCGGTGTCTGTTACAGCTCTCCGGTGTCTGTTACAGCTCTCCGGTGTCTGTTACAGCTCTCCAGTGTCTGTTGCAGCTCTCCAGTGTCTGTTACAGCTCTGTTACAGCAGTGTCTGTTACAGCTCTCCAGTGTCTGTTCCAGCTCTCCAGTGTCTGTTACAGCTCTCCAGTGTCTGTTACAGCTCTCCAGTGTCTGTTACAGCTCTCCAGTGTCTGTTACAGCTCTCCAGTGTCTGTTACAGCTCTCCAGTGTCTGTTACAGCTCTCCAGTGTCTGTTGCAGCTCTCCAGTGTCTGTGGTGTCTGTTACAGCTCTCCAGTGTCTGTGGTGTCTGTTACAGCTCCCCAGTGTCTGTGGTGTCTGTTACAGCTCCCCAGTGTCTGTGGTGTCTGTTACAGCTCCCCAGTGTCTGTGGTGTCTGTTACAGCTCCCAGTGTCTGTGGTGTCTGTTACAGCTCCCCAGTGTCTGTGGTGTCTGTTACAGCTCCCAGTGTCTGTGGTGTCTGTTACAGCTCCCCAGTGTCTGTGGTGTCTGTTACAGCTCCCCAGTGTCTGTTACAGCTCTACAGTGTCTGTTGTGTCTGTTACAGCTCAAGTGTCTGTTATGTCTGTTGCAGCTCCAGTGTCTGTGGTGTCTGTTACAGCTCTCCAGCATCTGTTGCAGCTCTCCAGTGTCTGTTGCAGCTCTCCAGTGTCTGCTGTGTCTGTTGCAGCTCTCCAGTGTCTGTTGTGTCTGTTACAGCTCCGGTGTCTGTTGTGTCTGTTACAGCTCCAGTGTCTGTGGTGTCTGTTACAGCTCTCCAGTGTCTGTTGTGTCTGTTACAGCTCCAGTGTCTGTGGTTTCTGTTACAGCTCTCCAGTGTCTGTTGCAGCTCTCCAGTGTCTGTTGCAGCTCTCCAGTGTCTGTTGCAGCTCTCCAGTGTCTGCTGTGTCTGTTGCAGCTCCAGTGTCTGTTGTGTCTGTTGCAGCTCTCCAGTGTCTGTTACAGCTCTCCAGTGTCTGTTGTGCCTGTTGCAGCTCTCCAGTGTCTGTTACAGTTCTCCAGTGTCTGTTGCAGCTCTCCAGTGTCTGTTACAGCTCCCCAGTGTCTATTACAGCTCCCCAGTGTCTGTTGCAGCTCTCCAGTGTCTGTGGTGTCTGTTGCAGCTCTCCAGTGTCTGTTATAGCTCTCCAGTGTCTGTTGCAGCTCTGCAGTGTCTGTTGCAGCTCTCCAGTGTCTGTTGCAGCTCTCCAGTGTCTGTTGCAGCTCTCCAGTGTCTGTTGTGTCTGTTACAGCTCCAGTGTCTGTTACAGCTCTCCAGTGTCTGTTACAGCTCTCCAGTGTCTGTTACAGCTCTCCAGTGTCTGTTGTGTCTGTTGCAGCTCTCCAGTGTCTGTTGCAGCTCTCCAGTGTCTGTTGCAGCTCTCCAGTGTCTGTTGTGTCTGTTACAGCTCCCAGTGTCTGTGGTGTCTGTTACAGCTCCCCAGTGTCTGTGGTGTCTGTTACAGCTCCCCAGTGTCTGTGGTGTCTGTTACAGCTCCCCAGTGTCGGTGGTGTCTGTTACAGCTCCCCAGTGTCTGTGGTGTCTGTTACAGCTCCCCAGTGTCTGTTACAGCTCTACAGTGTCTGTTGTGTCTGTTACAGTCAAGTGTCTGTTGTGTCTGTTGCAGCTCCAGTGTCTGTGGTGTCTGTTACAGCTCTCCAGTGTCTGTTACAGCTCTACAGTGTCTGTTGTGTCTGTTACAGCTCAAGTGTCTGTTGTGTCTGTTGCAGCTCTCCAGTGTCTGTTGCAGCTCTCCAGTGTCTGCTGTGTCTGTTGCAGCTCTCCAGTGTCTGTTGTGTCTGTTACAGCTCCGGTGTCTGTTGTGTCTGTTACAGCTCCAGTGTCTGTGGTGTCTGTTACAGCTCTCCAGTGTCTGTTGTGTCTGTTACAGCTCCAGTGTCTGTGGTTTCTGTTACAGCTCTCCAGTGTCTGTTGCAGCTCTCCAGTGTCTGTTGCAGCTCTCCAGTGTCTGTTGCAGCTCTCCAGTGTCTGCTGTGTCTGTTGCGCTCTCCAGTGTCTGTTGTGTCTGTTGCAGCTCTCCAGTGTCTGTTACAGCTCTCCAGTGTCTGTTGTGTCTGTTGCAGCTCTCCAGTGTCTGTTACAGTTCTCCAGTGTCTGTTGCAGCTCTCCAGTGTCTGTTACAGCTCCCAGTGTCTGTTACAGCTCCCCAGTGTCTGTTGCAGCTCTCCAGTGTCTGTGGTGTCTGTTGCAGCTCTCCAGTGTCTGTTATAGCTCTCCAGTGTCTGTTGCAGCTCTGCAGTGTCTGTTGCAGCTCTCCAGTGTCTGTTGCAGCTCTCCAGTGTCTGTTGTGTCTGTTACAGCTCCAGTGTCTGTTACAGCTCTCCAGTGTCTGTTACAGCTCTCCAGTGTCTGTTACAGCTCTCCAGTGTCTGTTGTGTCTGTTGCAGCTCTCCAGTGTCTGTTGCAGCTCTCCAGTGTCTGTTGCAGCTCTCCAGTGTCTGTTGTGTCTGTTACAGCTCCAGTGTCTGTTACAGCTCTCCAGTGTCTGTTACAGCTCTCCAGTGTCTGTTACAGCTCTCCAGTGTCTGTTGTGTCTGTTACAGCTCCAGTGTCTGTTGTGTCTGTTAAAGCTCCAGTGTCTGTTACAGCTCCAGTGTCTGTTGTGTCTGTTGCAGCTCCAGTGTCTGTTACAGCTCTCCAGTGTCTGTTGTAGCTCTCCAGTGTCTGTTGTGTCTGTTGCAGCTCTCCAGTGTCTGTTACAGCTTTCCAGTGTCTGTTATGTCTGTTATAGCTCTCCAGTGTCTGTTGCAGCTCTCCAGTGTCTGTTGCAGCTCTCCAGTGTCTGTTGCAGCTCTCCAGTGTCTGTTACAGCTCTCCAGTGTCTGTTACAGCTCTCCAGTGTCTGTTACAGCTCTCTAGTGTCTGTTACAGCTGTCCAGTGTCTGTGGTGTCTGTTGCAGCTCTCCAGTGTCTGTTACAGCTCTCCAGTGTCTGTTACAGCTCTCTGTGTCTGTTACAGCTCTCCAGTGTCTGTGGTGTCTGTTGCAGCTCTCCAGTGTCTGTTGCAGCTCTCCAGTGTCTGTTACAGCTCTCCAGTGTCTGTTACAGCTCTCCAGTGTCTGTTTACAGCTCTCCAGTGTCTGTTGCAGCTCTCCAGTGTCTGTTACAGCTCTCCAGTGTCTGTTACAGCTCTCTAGTGTCTGTTACAGCTCTCCAGTGTCTGTGGTGTCTGTTGCAGCTCTCCAGTGTCTGTTGCAGCTCTCCAGTGTCTGTTGTGTCTGTTACAGCTCCAGTGTCTGTTGTGCCCGCTACAGCTCCAGTGTCTGTTGTGTCTGTTACAGCTCCAGTGTCTGTTGTGTCTGTTGCAGCTCCAGTGTCTGTTATGTCTGTTGCAGCTCCAGTGTCTGTTACAGCTCTCCAGTGTCTGTTGTGTCTGTTGCAGCTCTCCAGTGTCTGTTACAGCTCTCCAGTGTCTGTTGTGTCTGTTGCAGCTCTCCAGTGTCTGTTACAGCTTCCCAGTGTCTGTTATGTCTGTTACAGCTCTCCAGTGTCTGTTACAGCTCTCCAGTGTCTGTTGCAGCTCTCCAGTGTCTGTTGCAGCTCTCCAGTGTATGTTACAGCTCTCTAGTGTCTGTTACAGCTCTCCAGTGTCTGTGGTGTCTGTTGCAGCTCTCCAGTGTCTGTTGCAGCTCTCCAGTGTCTGTTACAGCTCTCCAGTGTCTGTTACAGCTCTCTGGTGTATGTTACAGCTCTCCAGTGTCTGTTGCAGCTCTCCAGTGTCTGTTGCAGCTCTCCAGTGTCTGTTGCAGCTCTCCAGTGTCTGTTGCAGCTCTCCAGTGTCTGTTACAGCTCTCCAGTGTCTGTTACAGCTCTCCAGTGTCTCTTGCAGCTCTCCAGTGTCTGTTGCAGCTCTCCAGTGTCTGTTACAGCTCTCCAGTGTCTGTTACAGCTCTCTAGTGTCTGTTACAGCTCTCCAGTGTCTGTGGTGTCTGTTGCAGCTCTCCAGTGTCTGTTACAGCTCTCCAGTGTCTGTTACAGCTCTCTGTGTCTGTTACAGCTCTCCAGTGTCTGTGGTGTCTGTTGCAGCTCTCCAGTGTCTGTTGCAGCTCTCCAGTGTCTCTTGCAGCTCTCCAGTGTCTGTTGCAGCTCTCCAGTGTCTGTTGCAGCTCTCCAGTGTCTGTTGTGTCTGTTGCAGCTCTCCAGTGTCTGTTGTGTCTGTTACAGCTCTCCAGTGTCTGTTACAGCTCCAGTGTCTGTTACAGCTCCAGTGTCTGTTGTGTCTGTTACAGCTCCAGTGTCTGGTGTGTCTGTTGCAGCTCTCCAGTGTCTGTTGCAGCTCTCCAGTGTCTGTTGTGTCTGTTGCAGCTCCCCAGCGTCTGTTGTGTCTGTTGCAGCTCTCCAGTGTCTGTTACAGCTCTCCAGTGTCTGTTGTGTCTGTTAAAGCTCTCCAGTGTCTGTTGTGTCTGTTGCAGCTCTCCAGTGTCTGTTACAGCTCTCCAGTGTCTGTTACAGCTCTCTAGTGTCTGTTGTGTCTGTTACAGCCCAGTGTATGTTGTAGCTCTCCAGTGTCTGTTGTGTCTGTTGCAGCGCTCCAGTGTCTGTTGCAGCTCTCCAGTGTCTGTTGCAGCTCTCCAGTGTCTGTTGTGTCTGTTGCAGCTCTCTAGTGTCAGTTACAGCTCTCCAGTGTCTGTTGTGTCTGTTACAGCTCCAGTGTCTGCTGTGTCTGTTGCAGCTCCAGTGTCTGTTGTGTCTGTTGCAGCTCTCCAGTGTCTGTTGTGTCTGTTGCAGCTCTCCAGTGTCTGCTGTGTCTGTTGCAGCTCTCCAGTGTCTGTTACAGTTCTCCAGTGTCTGTTTTGTCTGTTGCAGCTCTCCAGTGTCTGTTACAGCTCTCCAGTGTCTGTTACAGCTCTCCAGTGTCTGTTGCAGCTCTCCAGTGTCTGTTGCAGCTCTCCAGTGTCTGTTACAGCTCTCCAGTGTCTGTGGTGTCTGTTACAGCTCTCCAGTGTCTGTTGCAGCTCTCCAGTGTCTGTTACAGATCTCCAGTGTCTGTGGTGTCTGTTGCAGCTCTCCAGTGTCTGTTGCAGCTCTCCAGTGTCTGTTACAGCTCTCCAGTGTCTGTTACAGCTCTCTGGTGTCTGTTACAGCTCTCCAGAGTCTGTTGCAGCTCTCCAGTGTCTGTTACAGCTCTCCAGTGTCTGTGGTGTCTGTTGCAGCTCTCCAGTGTCTGTTACAGCTCTCCAGTGTCTGTTACAGCTCTCTGTGTCTGTTACAGCTCTCCAGTGTCTGTGGTGTCTGTTGCAGCTCTCCAGTGTCTGTTGCAGCTCTCCAGTGTCTGTTACAGCTCTCCAGTGTCTGTTACAGCTCTCCAGTGTCTTTACAGCTCTCCAGTGTCTCTTGCAGCTCTCCAGTGTCTGTTGTGTCTGTTGCAGCTCTCCAGTGTCTGTTGTGTCTGTTACAGCTCTCCAGTGTCTGTTACAGCTCCAGTGTCTGTTACAGCTCCAGTGTCTGTTGTGTCTGTTACAGCTCCAGTGTCTGTTGTGTCTGTTGCAGCTCTCCAGTGTCTGTTGCAGCTCTCCAGTGTCTGTTGTGTCTGTTGCAGCTCCCCAGCGTCTGTTGTGTATGTTGCAGCTCTCCAGTGTCTGTCACAGCTCTCCAGTGTCTGTTGTGTCTGTTAAAGCTCTCCAGTGTCTGTTGTGTCTGTTGCAGCTCTCCAGTGTCTGTTACAGCTCTCCAGTGTCTGTTACAGCTCTCTAGTGTCTGTTGTGTCTGTTACAGCCCAGTGTCTGTTGTAGCTCTCCAGTGTCTGTTGTGTCTGTTGCAGCTCTCCAGTGTCTGTTGCAGCTCTCCAGTGTCTGTTGCAGCTCTCCAGTGTCTGTTGTGTCTGTTACAGCTCCAGTGTCTGTTGTGTCTGTTACAGCTCCAGTGTCTGTTGTGTCTGTTGCAGCTCTCCAGTGTCTGTTGTGTCTGTTGCAGCTCTCCAGTGTCTGTTGTGTCTGTTGCAGCTCTCCAGTGTCTGTTACAGTTCTCCAGTGTCTGTTTTGTCTGTTGCAGCTCTCCAGTGTCTGTTACAGCTCTCCAGTGTCTGTTACAGCTCTCCAGTGTCTGTTGCAGCTCTCCAGTGTCTGTTGCAGCTCTCCAGTGTCTGTTACAGCTCTCCAGTGTCTGTTGCAGCTCTCCAGTGTCTGTTGCAGCTCTCCAGTGTCTGTTGCAGCTCTCCAGTGTCTGTTACAGCTCTCCAGTGTCTTTTACAGCTCTCCAGTGTCTCTTGCAGCTCTCCAGTGTCTGTTGCAGCTCTCCAGTGTCTGTTACAGCTCTCCAGTGTCTGTTACAGCTCTCTAGTGTCTGTTACAGCTCTCCAGTGTCTGTGGTGTCTGTTGCAGCTCTCCAGTGTCTGTTACAGCTCTCCAGTGTCTGTTACAGCTCTCTGGTGTCTGTTACAGCTCTCCAGTGTCTGTGGTGTCTGTTGCAGCTCTCCAGTGTCTGTTGCAGCTCTCCAGTGTCTGTTACAGCTCTCCAGTGTCTGTTACAGCTCTCCAGTGTCTTTTACAGCTCTCCAGTGTCTCTTGCAGCTCTCCAGTGTCTGTTGCAGCTCTCCAGTGTCTGTTGTGTCTGTTGCAGCTCTCCAGTGTCTGTTGTGTCTGTTACAGCTCTCCAGTGTCTGTTACAGCTCCAGTGTCTGTTGTGTCTGTTACAGCTCCAGTGTCTGTTGTGTCTGTTGCAGCTCTCCAGTGTCTGTTGCAGCTCTCCAGTGTCTGTTGTGTCTGTTGCAGCTCCCCAGCGTCTGTTGTGTATGTTGCAGCTCTCCAGTGTCTGTTACAGCTCTCCAGTGTCTGTTGTGTCTGTTAAAGCTCTCCAGTGTCTGTTGTGTCTGTTGCAGCTCTCCAGTGTCTGTTACAGCTCTCCAGTGTCTGTTACAGCTCTCTAGTGTCTGTTGTGTCTGTTACAGCCCAGTGTATGTTGTAGCTCTCTCGTTTCTGTGTGTCTGTTGCAGCGCTCCAGTGTCTGTTGCAGCTCTCCAGTGTCTGTTGCAGCTCTCCAGTGTCTGTTGTGTCTGTTGCAGCTCTCCAGTGTCTGTTACAGCTCTCCAGTGTCTGTTGTGTCTGTTACTCTCCAGTGTCTGTTGTGTCTGTTACAGCTGTGTCTGTTACAGCTCCAGTGTCTGTTGTGTCTGTTGCAGCTCTCCAGTGTCTGTTGTGTCTGTTGCAGCTCTCCAGTGTCTGTTGTGTCTGTTGCAGCTCTCCAGTGTCTGTTACAGTTCTCCAGTGTCTGTTTTGTCTGTTGCAGCTCTCCAGTGTCTGTTACAGCTCTCCAGTGTCTGTTACAGCTCTCCAGAGTCTGTTGCAGCTCTCCAGTGTCTGTTGCAGCTCTCCACTGTCTGTTACAGCTCTCCAGTGTCTGTGGTGTCTGTTACAGCTCTCCAGTGTCTGTTACAGCTCTCTAGTGTCTGTTACAGCTCTCCAGTGTCTGTGGTGTCTGTTACAGCTCTCCAGTGTCTATTGCAGCTCTCCAGTGTCTGTTACAGCTCTCCAGTGTCTGTTACAGCTCTCCAGTGTCTGTTACAGCTCTCAGTGTCTGTTACAGCTCTCCAGTGTCTGTTACAGCTCTCTAGTGTCTGTTACAGCTCACCAGTGTCTGTGGTGTCTATTGCAGCTCTCCAGTGTCTGTTGCAGCTCTCCAGTGTCTGTTACAGCTCTCCAGTGTCTGTTACAGCTCTCCAGTGTCTGTTGCAGCTCTCCAGTGTCTTTTGCAGCTCTCCAGTGTCTGTTGCAGCTCTCCAGTGTCTGTTGCAGCTCTCCAGTGTCTGTTATAGCTCTCCAGTGTCTGTTGCAGCTCTCCACTGTCTGTGGTGTCTGTTGCAGCTCTCCAGTGTCTGTTACAGCTCTCCAGTGTCTGTTGCAGCTCTCCAGTGTCTGTTGCAGCTCTCCAGTGTCTGTTTCAGCTCTCCAGTGTCTGTTACAGCTCTCCAGTGTCTGTTATAGCTCTCCAGTGTCTGTTACAGCTCTCCAGTGTCTGTTATAGCTCTCCAGTGTCTGTTGCAGCTCTCCAGTCTGTGGTGTCTGTTGCAGCTCTCCAGTGTCTGTTACAGCTCTCCAGTGTCTGTTGCAGCTCTCCAGTGTCTGTTGCAGCTCTCCAGTTTGTCCATCTAGTGGGGGTCTGTTGCAGCTCTCCAGTGTCTGTTGCAGCTCTCCAGTGTCTGTTTCAGCTCTCCAGTGTCTGTTACAGCTCTCCAGTGTCTGTTGCAGCTCTCCAGTGTCTGTTGCAGCTCTCCAGTGTCTGTTGCAGCTCTCCAGTGTCTGTTACAGCTCTCCACTGTCTGTTACAGCTCTCCACTGTCTGTTACAGCTCTCCAGTACGATGACGAACACATTGTGTTTGGTTCCAAAAAATGACACGTAATACAGAGGCATAAAATAAAATATTTTCCCATAAAGTTGATTGGATTTGTCCATCTAGTGGGGGTTCTGGTTGTACATGATAATAGTTTCCCATAAAGTTGATTAGATTTGTCCATCTAGTGGGGGTTCTGGTTGTACATGATAATAGTTTCCCATAAAGTTGATTAGATTTGTCCATCTAGTGGGGGTTCTGGTTGTACATGATAATAGTTTGGGACAACTGGGCGCCTTCAGCCCAACCCAGCATTTCAGTGCTTCATCAACTCCAGCTAGCTGACACAAATGACACAGTACTCAGTCACGGCGATGACAAATCTAGTTTGTAACTGAGCAACACACAATACAGAAGCCATCAGTCTCCACGCAGACTACAACATGTGTTCTAAATGGAGCCCTATTCCCTATCATAGTGCACTACTTATGGAGCCCTGGTCAAAAGTAGTAAACGATATAGGGGTCCTGCCCTCCCTCCTCTGAACATACCAGTGGAGAAAAAGAGCAATAGATAGGAGGAAGGAATTGGAAACACTCAAGTCTCGTTTCTCAGAATGACAGGAAAGTTGTTACTAAGAGAGGCTGTTTCCAACTCTCAAGGCTCTGGATTATGTGTGTGTGTGTGTGTGTGTGTGTGTGTGTGTGTGTGTGTGTGTGTGTGAGTGTGGGGGTGGGGGGGCGTGCTTGCTGCTGTTTGATTGCTTCATAAATCAGGAGCTCAGCTGTGTACTGATTGTCTCTGGTCCCTGCGAAAAACATGGAATGAGACACATCGTCCTACGAAGGTCTACTTCCTGTTCAGTGACACACACGGGATGAGACACATCGAGCTACGAAGGTCTGCTTTAAATACATCAACAACAACAATAACCATACCTCTACCATACCATACCTCTACCATACCATACCTCTACCATACCTCTACCATACCATACCTCTACCATACCATACCTCTACCATACCATACATCTACCATACCATACCTCTACCATACCATACCTCTACCATACCATACCTCTACCATACCATACCTCTACCATACCATACCTCTACCATACCATACCTCTACCATACCATACCATACCATACCTCTACCATACCATACCTCTACCATACCATACCATACCATACCTACCATACCATACCATACCATCTACCATACCATACCTCTACCATACCATACCTCTACCATACCATACCTACTACCATACCATACCTCTACCATACCATACCTCTACCATACCATACCATCTACCATACCATACCATACCTACCATACCATACCATACCATACCATACCTCTACCATACCATACCTCTACCATACCATACCTCTACCATACCATACCTCTACCATACCATACCTACCATACCATACCATACCTCTACCATACCATACCTCTACCATACCATACCATACCATACCATACCATACCATACCATACCTCTACCATACCATACCTCTACCATACCATACCTCTACCATACCATACCATACCATACCATACCATACCATACCATACCATACCATACCTCTACCATACCTCTACCATACCATACCTCTACCATACCATACCTCTACCATACCTCTACCATACCATACCTCTACCATACCATACCCTACCATACCATACCTCTACCATACCAT
>NW_024608859.1:25000-35000 GCF_018296145.1 Oncorhynchus tshawytscha | reverse complement strand
ACTATTACATTAATACATACAGGTCCTAACATGCTGTGTGTAATGTCGATGTAAGTCTGCTTTGCATTTGAGTGTGTAGACAATCACACTGATTGGGCCTGACAATACAAACATCATAACAGGTTAACTGTAAAGCAATACTGTCTCTGTCTGTGATTATTCAAACACACACACCGTGTGTGTGTGTGAGTGATTCCTCGTGAGAAACGCCTTGGTCCGTCAATCAACAGATTAAATACAATACTACTAGGAAATGTATACAATTAAATTATGTATTGATAACATATGAAATAGAGTTAAATGATGTATTGATAACATATGAAATACAGTTAAATGATGTATTGATAACATATGAAATAGAGTTAAATGATGTATTGATAACATATGAAATAGAGTTAAATGATGTATTGATAACATATGAAATAGAGTTAAATGATGTATTGATAACATATGAAATAGAGTTAAATGATGTATTGATAACATATGAAATAGAGTTAAATGATGTATTGATAACATATGAAATATAGTTAAATTATGTATTGATAACATATGAAATAGAAATGATGTATTGATAACATTGAAATAGAGTTAAATGATGTATTGATAACATATGAAATAGAAATAGAGAAATAGAGTAAATGATGTATTGATAACATATGAAATAGAGATAAATGATGTATTGATAACATGAAATAGAGATAAATGATGTATTGATAACATATGAAATAGAGATAAATGATGAAATGTTCTGTCGTGCAATAAGTCGCTCTCTCTAGAGGGTCAGTGTAAGGCCGGTTCTACCTAGCCTGTGTCTGTAAAGCTCTATAGAGCCTAGTCAAAAGTAGTGCACTGTATAGGATATAGGGAGCTATTTGGGATGCAGGCCAACCTGCCTGTTTAATAACCCTGTCATAAATAAGAGATGTTTAGGCAGATGTCTGTCCTAGGAACTACGTGACCTATACAACACCTGACCCTTTTGAGCATGATACCAAAACATGCCCTTTAATAACGTAATCAACAAATTACTAATTAGTCTCTGTAATATGATTATGTGCGAGATGTAACTAAACAACAACAGCATTCTCTCACCACAGGCAAGCAGTCAGTAATCTACGGTATTTACTATTTATAGTGGCCAAACATGCCCCAGCTCCAACCTCAAACCCCTTTACCCCAGCCACTCTCCCTAAAGGCCCAACCCTGCTTAGTGCCCCCGCCTATACCAGAGCCCCAGCCCCCTATCCCAGTCTCTCTCCCTAAAGGCCCAACCCTGCTTAGTGCCCCAGCCTCTCTCCCCATACCAGAGCCCCAGACTCAAACCCCAATACCCCAGCCTCTCTCCCATACCAGAGCCCCAGACTCAAACCCCAATACCCCAGCCTCTCTCCCTAAAGGGCCAACCCCCTGCTTAGTGCCCCAGCCACTCTCCCATACCAGAGCCCCAGCCCCTACCCCAGCCAATCTCTCCCTAAAGGCCCAGCCCCTACCCCAGCCACTCTCTCCTAAAGGCCCAGCCCCTACCCCAGCCTCTCTCCCCATACCAGAGCCCCAGCCACCTACTCCCTAAAGGCCCAACCCTGCTAAGCGCCCCAGCCTCTCTCCCCATACCAGAGTCCCAGCCCCCTACCCCAGCCACTCTCCCCATACCAGAGCCCCAGCTCCCTACCCCAGCCACTCTCTCCCTAAAGGCCCAACCCTGCTTAGTGCCCCAGCCTCTCTCCCCATACCAGAGCCCCAGCCCCCTACCCCAGTCTCTCTCCCTAAAGGCCCAACCCTGCTTAGTGCCCCAGCCTCTCTCCCCATACCAGAGCCCCAGACTCAAACCCCAATACCCCAGCCTCTCTCCCTAAAGGGCCAACCCTGCTTAGTGCCCCAGCCACTCTCCCATACCAGAGCCCCAGCCCCCTACCCCAGCCACTCTCTCCTAAAGGCCCAGCCCCCTACCCCAGCCACTCTCTCCCTAATGGCCCAGCCCCCTACCCCAGCCACTCTCTCCCTAAAGGCCCAGCCCCTACCCCAGCCTCTCTCCCCTAAAGGCCCAGCCCCCTACCCCCAGCCCCTCCCCCAGAGCCCCAGCCACCTACTCCCTAAAGGCCCAACCCTGCTTAGTGCCCCAGCCTCTCTCCCCATACCAGAGTCCCAGCCCCTACCCCCAGCCACTCTCCCCATACCAGAGCCCCAGCTCCCTACCCCAGCCACTCTCTCCTAAAGGCCCAACCCTGCTTAGTGCCCCAGCCTCTCTCCCCATACCAGAGCCCCAGCCCCTACCCCAGTCTCTCTCCCTAAAGGCCCAACCCTGCTTAGTGCCCCAGCCTCTCTCCCCATACCAGAGCCCCAGACTCAAACCCCAATACCCCAGCCTCTCTCCCTAAAGGGCCAACCCTGCTTAGTGCCCCAGCCACTCTCCCATACCAGAGCCCCAGCCCCCTACCCCAGCCTCTCTCTCTAAAGGCCCAGCCCCTACCCCAGCCACAGCCCCCTAATGGCCCAGCCCCCCAGGCCCCAGCCACTCTCCCCTAAAGGCCCAGCCCCCTACCCCAGCCTCTCTCCCCCCATACCAGAGCCCCAGCCCCTACCCCAGCCTCTCTCCCCATACCAGAGCCCCAGCCCCCCTACTCCCTAAAGGCCCAACCCTGCTTAGTGCCCCAGCCTCTCTCCCCATACCAGAGCCCCAGCCCCCTACCCCAGCCACTCTCTCCTTAAAGGCCCAGTGCCCCACCATACCAGAGCCCCAGCCCCCTACCCCAGCCTCTCTCCCCATACCAGAGCCCCAGCCTCTCTCCCCATACCAGAGCCCCAGCCCCCTACCCCAGCCACTCTCCCCATACCAAAGACCCAGCCCCTACCCCAGCCACTCTCTCCCTAAAGCCCCAGCCCACTACCCCAGCCTCTCTCCCCATACCAGAGCCCCAGCCCCCTACTCCCTAAAGGCCCAACCCTGCTTAGTGCCCCAGCCTCTCCCCCATACCAGAGCCCCAGCCCCTACCCCAGCCTCTCTCCCCCTAAAGGCCCAACCCTGCTTAGCACCCCAGTCTCTCTCTCCATACCAGAGCCCCAGCCCCCTACCCCAGCCACTCTCTCCTTAAAGGCCCAAAGCCTGCCTAGCACCCCAAACTATATCAAAGGTTTCTCCATTCTGATTGGTTGTAGGGTCATTGGGGGGGTGGGGTTAGGGTTGGAGCAGCAGCTTGTTGGCATGCTAGGCTTGTTATGATCGGGGATTAACACACACATGCAAATTGGTTCCCTCCTAAATGGACCCTCTACTCTTTCCCCTGGATTTGTTTAACTGACTTTACATAAATTAATTCTATATCTCCTATTTAAACAGAGAGAGAGAGAGAGCTGTGGCTGGAGCGCTGAGTGAGGCTGGAGTTGGGTGTGGCTGTAGGCTGAAGGGAAATGAGGACAGAGGCTGTCCCAGCTCAGAACAACCAGACCCAGGTAGGGAAGCCCAGCTCAGAACAACCAGACCCAGGTAGGGAAGCCCAGCTCAGAACAACCAGACCCAGGCAGGGAAGCCCAGCTCAGAACAGGCGCAGGCAGGGAGGGAGGCCCAACCAGGCCAACCAGACCCAGGACGGGAGTGATGAGTGGCTGAGTGACAGAGCTATCATGCAGACTTCTATGAGCAGAAGGCAGCTTTCATTAGATGTGGCTGGCAATGGAGGCCATCAGCACACAGTGACAGGCTATCATGGGGACTGTTGTGGATGAGGCAGACAGTGCAGGTTTCATTAGATGTTGTGAATGTGGCCCACATCCATTCAAGTGTGTTGTGAGTCCAGACATCAATGTGGAAATATATTCACTGAATGTGGCCAGACATCCTGGAGAAATATATTCACTGAGGTCCAGACATCAAGGGGACATATATTCACTGAGTCCAGACATCATCACACCCAGCCAGGCCAGACATATATTCACTTTGTTTGTCCAGACATCAAGGAGAAAGCCATATTCAAACGAGTCCACACAGTCAAGAATAAAATATATTCAAGAGTCCAGACAGTCAAGGATAAATATATTCACGAGTCCACACAGTCAAGGATAAATATATTCAACGAGTCCACACAGTCAAGGAGAAATATATTCACTGAGTCCAGACATCAAGGAGACATATATTCACTGAGTCCAGACATCAAGGATAAATATATTCACCACACAGTCAAGGATAAATATATTCAGCGAGTCCACACAGTCAAGGATAAATATATTCAACGAGTCCACACAGTCAAGGATAAATATATTCAACGAGTCCACACAGTCAAGGATAAATATATTCACTGAGTCCAGACATCAAGGATAAATATATTCAGCGAGTCCACACAGTCAAGGATAAATATATTCAACGAGTCCACACAGTCAAGGATAAATATATTCAACGAGTCCACACAGTCAAGGATAAATATATTCAACGAGTCCACACAGTCAAGGATAAATATATTCAACGAGTCCACACAGTCAAGGATAAATATATTCAACGAGTCCACACAGTCAAGGATAAATATATTCAACGAGTCCACACAGTCAAGGATAAATATATTTAGTGAGTCCAATCAGTCAAGAAGAAATTTAAGGTCAAACCATGGATAGTGAAGTTAGAGTCAGTTTTCTAGCTGCCCAAGAGGCTTTATAAGTTCAGGTCAGCCTTTCTATCCCTCCTCTACCCATTATTCGCTCTGCTACATGTTGACCCTTTTCACTCCTCTACCCATAATCCTCTCTGCCACATGTTGACCCTGCAGTATTTTTACTGAGGCAGCTCAAAGCCTATTTATCACGTCACAGCATCAAATGCTGGATTGGCAGTCAGGAGATGAGAGGAGACGAGGGGAGGAGGGAAGGGAGAGGGGGAGGAGGGAAGGGAAGGGAAAGGAGGGGGAGGTGGAAGGGAGGGAGAGTAGATGAGGGGAGAGGGGTGGAGGAGGGAGAGCAGATGAGGGGAGGAGGGAAGGGAGAAGAAGAAGGAGGGAATGGAGAGGTGGGTAGGAGAGAGGGAGGGGAGGAGTGAATAAGGGGGAGGAGGGGAGGAGGGAGAGGGGAGAGGAGGAGAGAGGGTGGGGAGGAGGAGGTGGGGAGGAGGAGGAGGAGGGGAGGGGAGGAGGGGAGGGGAAAGTTTCCTCTCCACCAATCACTCCATCATACTTTCCTCTCCTCCAATCACTCCATCCCTACTTTCCTCTCCTCCAATCACTCCATCCTTCCCTTACTCTCCTCCAATCACTCCATCCTACTTTCCTCTCCTCCAATCACTCCATCCTACTTTCCTCTCCTCCAATCACTCCATCCTACTTTCCTCTCCTCCAATCACTCCATCCTACTTTCCTCTCCTCCAATCACTCCATCCTACTTTCCTCTCCTCCAATCACTCCATCCTACTTTCCTTCCTCCAATCACTCCAATCACTCCATCCTCCTACTTTCCTCTCCACCAATCACTCCATCCTACTTTCCTCTCCACCAATCACTCCATCCTACTTTCCTCTCCTCCAATCACTCCATCCTACTTTCCTCTCCTCCAATCACTCCATCCTACTTTCCTCTCCTCCAATCACATCCTACTTTCCTCTCCTCCAATCACTCCATCCTTCCCTTCCTCTCCTCCAATCACTCCATCCTACTTTCCTCTCCACCAATCACTCCATCCTACTTCCTCTCCTCCAATCACTCCATCCTACTTTCCTCTCCTCCAATCACTCCATCCTACTTTCCTCTCCACCAATCACTCCATCCTTCCCTTCCTCTCCTCCAATCACTCCATCCTACTTTCCTCTCCACCAATCACTCCATCCTACTTTCCTCTCCAAATCACTCCATCCTACTTTCCTCTCCTCCAATCACTCCATCCTTCCCTTCCTCTCCTCCAATCACTCCATCCTACTTTCCTCTCCTCCAATCACTCCATCCTACTTTCCTCTCCTCCAATCACTCCATCCTACTTTCCTCTCCTCCAATCACTCCATCTACTTTCCTCTCCTCCAATCACTCCATCCTACTCTTCCTCTCCTCCAATCACTCCATCCTACTTTCCTCTCCACCAATCACTCCATCCTACTTTCCTCTCCTCCAATCACTCCATCATACTTTCCTCTCCTCCAATCACTCCATCATACTTTCCTCTCCACCAATCACTCCATCCTACTTTCCTCTCCACCAATCACTCCATTCTACTTTCCTCTCCTCCAATCACTCCATCATACTTTCCTCTCCTATCCTATTTCAAACACTCCTTTCCACCATGGTAAGGACTTCTCTGTTTGGGTCTGATCATTCAGCTCGCTGCTGCCTCCTGTTAGCCTGCTGCTATGCTAAATCACATGGTGAGGACGAGGGTTAGCCTGCTGCTATGCTAAATCACATGGTGAGGACGAGGGTTAGCCTGCTGCTATGCTAAATCACATGGTGAGGACGAGTGTTAGCCTGCTGCTATGCTAAATCACATGGTGAGGACGAGTGTTAGCCTGCTGCTATGCTAAATCACATGGTGAGGACGAGTGTTAGCCTGCTGCTATGCTAAATCACATGGTGAGGACGAGGGTTAGCCTGCTGCTATGCTAAATCACATGGTGAGGACGGGTTAGCCTGCTGCTATGCTAAATCACATGGTGAGGACGAGTGTTAGCCTGCTGCTATGCTAAATCACATGGTGAGGACGAGTGTTAGCCTGCTGCTATGCTAAATCACATGGTGAGGACGAGTGTTAGTCTGCTGCTTTGCTAAATCACATGGTGAGGACG
The DNA here is from genome assembly GCF_018296145.1 of Oncorhynchus tshawytscha. Lineage (NCBI taxonomy): Eukaryota > Metazoa > Chordata > Actinopteri > Salmoniformes > Salmonidae > Oncorhynchus > Oncorhynchus tshawytscha. The sequence continues at coordinate 28,258 of NW_024608859.1, read as the reverse complement.
AGTTTAGCCTGTTACTATGCTAAATCACATGGTGAGGATAGTTACTATGCTAAATCACATGGTGAGGACCTCTAGGGTTAGCCTGTGCTACTAAATCACATGGTGAGGACGAGGGTTAGCCTGCTGCTATGCTAAATCACATGGTGAGGACGAGGGTTAGCCTGCTGCTATGCTAAATCACATGGTGAGTCAGGGTTAGTTAGTAGCTAAATCACATGGTGAGGACGAGTGTTAGCCTGCTGTTAGTGTTTACTAAATCACATGGTGAGTTAGTAGTTACTAAATCACAGTGGTGACCTCTAGTTAGTAGTTAGCCTAACACCAGTCACCTGTTATGTTAAACACCAGTCACCTCTAGTTAGTAGTTACTAAATCACATGGTCACCTCTAGTTAGTAGTTACTATAACACCAGTGGTGAGGACTAGTTAGTACCCAGTCACCTCTAGTTAGTAGTTACTATAACACATGGTCACCTCTTAGTTAGTAGTTACTAAATCACATGTCACCTCTAGTTAGTAGTTACTATAACAAATCACATCTAGTTAGTAGTTACTATAACACAGTCACCTCTAGTTAGTAGTTACTATAACACCAGTCACCTCTAGTTAGTAGTTACTATAACACCAGTCACCTCTAGTTAGTAGTTACTATAACACCAGTCACCTCTAGTTAGTAGTTACTATAACACCAGTCACCTCTAGTTAGTAGTTACTATAACACCAGTCACCTCTAGTTAGTAGTTACTATAACACCAGTCACCTCTAGTTAGTAGTTACTATAACACCAGTCACCTCTAGTTAGTAGTTACTATAACACCAGTCACCTCTAGTTAGTAGTTACTAAAACACCATCACCTCTAGTTAGTAGTTACTATAACACTAGTCACCTCTAGTTAGTAGTTACTATAACACCAGTCACCTCTAGTTAGTAGTTACTATAACACCAGTCACCTCTAGTTAGTAGTTACTATAACACCAGTCACCTCTAGTTAGTAGTTACTAAAACACCATCACCTCTAGTTAGTAGTTACTATAACACCAGTCACCTCTAGTTAGTAGTTACTATAACACCATCACCTCTAGTTAGTAGTTACTATAACACCAGTCACCCCTAGTTAGTAGTTACTATAACACCAGTCACCTCTAGTTAGTAGTTACTATAACACCAGTCACCTCTAGTTAGTAGTTACTATAACACTAGTCACCCCTAGTTAGTAGTTACTAAAACACCAGTCCCCTCTAGTTAGTAGTTACTAAAACACCATCACCTCTAGTTAGTAGTTACCATAACACCAGTCACCTCTAGTTAGTAGTTACTATAACACCAGTCACCCCTAGTTAGTAGTTACCATAACACTAGTCACCCCTAGTTAGTAGTTACCCTAACACTAGTCACCTCTAGTTAGTAGTTACTATAACACCAGTCACCCCTAGTTAGTAGTTACCATAACACTAGTCACCTCTAGTTAGTAGTTACTATAACACCAGTCACCCCTAGTTAGTAGTTACCATAACACTAGTCACCTCTAGTTAGTAGTTACCATAACACCAGTCACCTCTAGTTAGTAGTTACTATAACACCAGTAATCTCTAGTTAGTAGTTACTATAACACCATCACCTCTAGTTAGTAGTTACTATAACACTAGTCACCTCTAGTTAGTAGTTACTAAAACACCATCACCTCTAGTTAGTAGTTACTAAAACACCAGTCCAGTTATAATCTGGGTTAAAACACTTCTACCAACATCATTCCATTTGACTTCCTTCCTCAATACAGTCCAGCTGAGGCTCTAGAGGGAGACCCAGAGATAACTCCACTCAGGCTCTAGAGGGAGACCCAGACATAACTCCACTCAGGCTCAACGGACACTTTGACTTCATTTGTTTATTCTGCATTTCCTGCATCCCCCCACCCCCCAACCTTCAGGGGATATAGCCTGTCCTATCCTTTCTGCATGGTTGGAAGATGACACCAACTCCGGCCTCTCTCTCTCTCTCATACTCTCGACAACCGTCATGCTGTCGCTGAGACATTAAACCAAAGCCGAGCACCTAATGTGTTTGGAGTCTCTGCTTTAATGAAGCCATGATGTCGTTAAGAGGCCAGGGTCGCGGAGAGGTCAATCCGTAGCCTGTGTGTGCCCTGAGGCATTCTGAGTATTATGGATCCCAGCATAGGGCTCAACCCCCATTGGCCGGCCGGTCGTCCAAGACGCTGTGTGTCTCACTGGCAGGCTGTCAGGTCATCTAAGTGTGTCATCGATCTTTACAGGCACCCAGGGTGTCGATACACACTATGCCAAGCTGTCAAGGAAACTGGTCTCTAGTCCCTATGCCAAGCTGTCCAGGAAACTGGTCACTATGCCAAGCTGTCCAGGAAACTGGTCTCTAGTCCCTATGCCAAGCTGTCCAGGAAACTGGTCCCTAGTCACTATGCCAAGCTGTCCAGGAAACTGGTCTCTAGTCCCTATGCCAAGCTGTCAGGAAACTGGTCAGTAGTCACTATGCCAAGCTGTCCAGGAAACTGGTCCTAGTCACTATGCCAAGCTGTCCAGGAAACTGGTCTCTAGTCACTATGCCAAGCTGTCCAGGAAACTGGTCCTTAGTCACTATGCCAAGCTGTCCAGGAAACTGGTCTCTAGTCCACTATGCCAAGCTGTCCAGGAAACTGGTCTCAGTCACTATGCCAAGCTGTCCAGGAAACTGGTCTCTAGTCCCCCATGCCAAGCTGTCCAGGAAACTGGTCCTAGTCACTATGCCAAGCTGTCCAGGAAACTGGTCTCTAGTCACTATGCCAAGCTGTCCAGGAAACTGGTCTCTAGTCACTATGCCAAGCTGTCCAGGAAACTGGTCCCTAGTCACTATGCCAAGCTGTCCAGGAAACTGGTCTCTAGTCCCTCATTCTGTCCAGGAAACTGGTCTCTAGTCACTATGCCAAGCTGTCCAGGAAACTGGTCTCTAGTCACTATGCAGGCTGTCCAGGAAACTGGTCTCTAGTCACTATGCAGGCTGTCCAGGAAACTGGTCCCTAGTCACTATGCCAAGCTGTCCAGGAAACTGGTCTCTAGTCCCTATGCCAAGCTGTCAAGGAAACTGGTCTCTAGTCACTATGCCAAGCTGTCCAGGAAACTGGTCTCTAGTCCCTATGCCAAGCTGTCCAGGAAACTGGTCCCTAGTCACTATGCCAAGCTGTCCAGGAAACTGGTCTCTAGTCACTATGCCAAGCTGTCCAGGAAACTGGTCACTAGTCACTATGC
>NW_024608859.1:15000-20000 GCF_018296145.1 Oncorhynchus tshawytscha | reverse complement strand
AGTCCTCCAGTACCCCCAACAGCCCAACTCCAGTACCCCCAACAGCCCAACTCCAGTCCCCCAGTACCCCCAACAGACCAACTCCAGTACCCCCAACAGCCCAACTCCAGTCCTCCAGTACCCCCAACAGCCCAACTCCAGTACCCCCAACAGCCCAACTCCAGTACCCCAGTACCCCCAACAGACCAACTCCAGTCCCTCCAATAGCATACACGGTGCAGGCCTGGTGATACAGAGAGTGAGTGCCCGGTAGCCACGGTGCAGGCCTGGTGTTACGCAGGTGCCCGGTAGCTCACGGTGCAGGCCTGGTGTTACGAGAGTGAGTGCCCGGTAGCTCACGGTGCAGGCCTGGTGTTACGGAGAGTGAGTGCCCGGTAGCTCACGGTGCAGGCCTGGTGTTACGTAGAGTGAGTGCCCGGTAGCTCACGGTGCAGGCCTGGTGTTACGGAGAGTGAGTGCCCGGTAGCTCACGGTGCAGGCCTGGTGTTACGGAGAGTGAGTGCCCGGTAGCTCACGGTGCAGGCCTGGTGTTACGTAGAGTGAGTGCCCGGTAGCTCACGGTGCAGGCCTGGTGTTACGGAGAGTGAGTGCCCGGTAGCTCACGGTGCAGGCCTGGTGTTACGTAGAGTGAGTGCCCGGTAGCTCACGGTGCAGGCCTGGTGTTACGGAGAGTGAGTGCCCGGTAGCTCACGGTGCAGGCCTGGTGTTACGGAGAGTGAGTGCCCGGTAGCTCACGGTGCAGGCCTGGTGTTACGGAGAGTGAGTGCCCGGTAGCTCACGGTGCAGGCCTGGTGTTACGGAGAGTGAGTGCCCGGTAGCTCACGGTGCAGGCCTGGTGTTACGGAGAGTGAGTGCCCGGTAGCTCACGGTGCAGGCCTGGTGTTACGGAGTGAGTGCCCGGTAGCTCACGGTGCAGGCCTGGTGTTACGGAGAGTGAGTGCCCGGTAGCTCACGGTGCAGGCCTGGTGTTACGGAGAGTGAGTGCCCGGTAGCTCACGGTGCAGGCCTGGTGTTACGGAGAGTGAGTGCCCGGTAGCTCACGGTGCAGGCCTGGTGTTACGGAGAGTGAGTGCCCGGTAGCTCACGGTGCAGGCCTGGTGTTACGGGCCAGAGTGAGTGCCCGGTAGCTCACGGTTAGGGTTGCAAGGTGTATTTCTTAACATCTTCCAAGTTTACCAATAAACTACCAGAATTGTGGTTTATTTCAAGGATTTTATGTGATCTATCACAAAAGTGGCCCTTTGAGGTACTTCATTTTATCACAGGTGTCTGTAATTATCTCTGTCCCTCTGAGGCCATTATCACAGGTGTCTGTAATTATCTCTGTCCCTCTGAGGCCATTATCACAGGTGTCTGTAATTATCTCTGTCCCACTGAGGCCATTATCACAGGTGTCTGTAATTATCTCTGTCCCACTGAGGCCATTATCACAGGTGTCTGTAATTATCTCTGTCCCTCTGAGGCCATTATCACAGGTGTCTGTAATTATCTCTGTCCCTCTGAGGCCATTATCACAGGTGTCTGTAATTATCTCTGTCCCTCTGAGGCCATTATCACAGGTGTCTGTAATTATCTCTGTCCCTCTGAGGCCATTATCACAGGTGTCTGTAATTATCTCTGTCCCTCTGAGGCCATTATCACAGGTGTCTGTAATTATCTCTGTCCCTCTGAGGCCAGTATCACAGGTGTCTGTAATTATCTCTGTCCCTCTGAGGCCATTATCACAGGTGTCTGTAATTATCTCTGTCCCTCTGAGGCCATTATCACAGGTGTCTGTAATTATCTCTGTCCCTCTGAGGCCATTATCACATGTACAAAAATATGGAATAATTCAATAAGAAGATTTTTTTTAAATAAAGAATGACAAAACTGTAAAACAGTATCTTAAATATAACCTTCAACTTAGTGAATACCACTGGTGTTACATATGAGGGTTTCAGCATGAAATATCCTTTATATATATTATTTTTTTTGGGACACAATTTGATTTATTTGACGATGTGGAAATCTATTTGTTGTCAATGTTTTGTGGTCAAACGTCAATAGTTGACAGAGTTTCAGAGGTAGCAAAAAAAAATGAAGTATGTTATTTTGGGTTGAGCCGTCCAGTTCATCTACTGGTAACACAAGGACAATATGGACACAGATGTAATGAATACTATATTATAATAATACAAAATTAAAGTTATACAAGTATAAATTACAAACGTTACGATAGGATTGCCATAGATTTTCTGTTAATTACCAAAAGTATTGAAGATTACAGTAACTTTCGGGTAAACTACCGGGAGGTTTGCAACCATGGACAGAGACAGACTAACAGGCCCGAGTGGAGCCAGTGGAGGGTCTGACGTCTCATCCCAATGCAACCCTACTCACTAAGGTACCATGGACAGAGACAGACTAACAGGCCCGAGTGGAGCCAGTGGAGGGTCTGACGTCTCATCCCAATGCAACCCTACTCACTAAGGTACCATGGACAGAGACAGACTAACAGGCCCGAGTGGAGCCAGTGGAGGGTCTGACGTCTCATCCCAATGCAACCCTACTCACTAAGGTACCATGGACAGAGACAGACTAACAGGCCCGAGTGGAGCCAGTGGAGGGTCTGACGTCTCATCCCAATGCAACCCTACTCACTAAGGTACCATGGACAGAGACAGACTAACAGGCCCGAGTGGAGCCAGTGGAGGGTCTGACGTCTCATCCCAATGCAACCCTACTCACTAAGGTACCATGGACAGAGACAGACTAACAGGCCCGAGTGGAGCCAGTGGAGGGTCTGACGTCTCATCCCAATGCAACCCTACTCACCCATGTACCATGGACAGAGACAGACTAACAGGCCCGAGTGGAGCCAGTGGAGGGTCTGATGTCTCATCCCAATGCAACCCTACTCAAAAGGTACCATGGACAGAGACAGACTAACAGGCCCGAGTGGAGCCAGTGGAGGGTCTGATGTCTCATCCCAATGCAACCCTACTCACTAAGGTACCATGGACAGAGACAGACTAACAGGCCCGAGTGGAGCCAGTGGAGGGTCTGATGTCTCATCCCAATGCAACCCTACTCACTAAGGTACCATGGACAGAGACAGACTAACAGGCCCGAGTGGAGCCAGTGGAGGGTCTGACGTCTCATCCCAATGCAACCCTACTCACTAAGGTACCATGGACAGAGACAGACTAACAGGCCCGAGTGGAGCCAGTGGAGGGTCTGATGTCTCATCCCAATGCAACCCTACTCACTAAGGTACCATGGACAGAGACAGACTAACAGGCCCGAGTGGAGCCAGTGGAGGGTCTGACGTCTCATCCCAATGCAACCCTACTCACTAAGGTACCATGGACAGAGACAGACTAACAGGCCCGAGCGGAGCCAGTGGAGGGTCTGACGTCTCATCCCAATGCAACCCTACTCACTAAGGTACCATGGACAGAGACAGACTAACAGGCCCGAGTGGAGCCAGTGGAGGGTCTGATGTCTCATCCCAATGCAACCCTGTCACTAACCATGGACAGAGACAGACTAACAGGCCCGAGGGAGCCAGTGGAGGGTCTGATGTCTCATCCCAATGCAACCCTACTCACTAAGGTACCATGGACAGAGACAGACTAACAGGCCCGAGTGGAGCCAGTGGAGGGTCTGATGTCTCATCCCAATGCAACCCTACTCACTAAGGTACCATGGACAGAGACAGACTAACAGGCCCGAGTGGAGCCAGTGGAGGGTCTGACGTCTCATCCCAATGCAACCCTACTCACTAAGGTACCATGGACAGAGACAGACTAACAGGCCCGAGTGGAGCCAGTGGAGGGTCTCATGTCTCATCCCAATGCCCCTGTAAGGTACCATGGACAGAGACAGACTAACAGGCCCGAGAGCCAGTGGAGGGTCTGATGTCTCATCCCAATGCAACCCTACCTGTACCAAACAGACACAGGCCCGAGGAGCCAGTGGAGGGTCTGATGTCTCATCCCAATGCCTCACTAAGGTACCATGGACAGAACAGACTAACAGGCCCGAGAGGAGCCAGTGGAGGGTCTGACATCCCAATGCCTACTCACTAAGGTACCATGGACAGAGACAGACTAACAGGCCCGAGTGGAGCCAGTGGAGGGTCTGATGTCTCATCCCAATGCCTGTCACTAAGGTACAGGACAGAGACAGAACAGGCCCGAGTGGAGCCAGTGTCTCTGATCTCATCCCAATGCCCCTCAAACAGACAGAGACAGAGGCCCGAGGGAGCCAGTGGAGGGTCTGATGTCTCATCCCAATGCCTGTCAAACAGACAACAGGCCCGAGAGCCAGTGGAGGGTCTGTGTCTCATCCCAATGCCTGTCAAACAGACAGAGACAGACTAACAGGCCTGAGTGGAGCCAGTGGAGGGTCTGATGTCTCATCCCAATGCCTGTTAAACAGACAGAGGAGAGGATGTCTCATCCCAATGCCTGTCAAACAGACAGAGGAGAGGATGTCTCATCCCAATGCCTGTCAAACAGACAGAGGACTGGATGTCTCATCCCAATGCCTGTTAAACAGACAGAGGAGAGGATGTCTCATCCCAATGCCTGTAAACAGACAGAGGAGAGGAGAGGATGTCTCATCCCAACGCCTGTAAACAGACAGAGGAGAGAATGTCTCATCCCAATGCCTGTCAAACAGACAGAGGAGAGGATGTCTCATCCCAATGCCTGTCAAACAGACAGAGGAGAGGATGTCTCATCCCAATGCCTGTCAAACAGACAGAGGAGAGGATGTCTCATCCCAATGCCTGTCAAACAGACAGAGGAGAGGAAGGCTGCATCCCAATGCCTGTTAAACAGACAGAGGAGAGGATGTCTCATCCCAATGCCTGTCAAACAGACAGAGGAGAGGATGTCTCATCCCAATGCCTGTCAAACAGACAGAGGAGAGGATGTCTCATCCCAATGCCTGTCAAACAGACAGAGGAGAGGATGTCTCATCCCAATGCCTGTCAAACAGACAAGGGAGAGGAT
>NW_024608859.1:0-5000 GCF_018296145.1 Oncorhynchus tshawytscha | reverse complement strand
TGTCTCCTCCACCTAGAGAACTACACCTGGACAGGTCAGACTGATGTGTCTCCTACACCTAGAGAACTACACCTGGACAGGTCCAACTAGCCTCCTGTGTCTCCTACACCTAGAGAACTACACCTGGACAGGTCAGACTGATGTGTCTCCTACACCTAGAGAACTACACCTACACAGGTCAGACTGATGTGTCTCCTACACCTAGAGAACTACACCTACACAGGTCAGACTGATGTGTCTCCTACACCTAGAGAACTACACCTAGACAGGTCAGACTGATGTGTCTCCTCCACTCCAACACTAATGTAAACAGTAGAGAAAGACAACACAGCCTAAACAAACAGTCCATTATTTACTGTCTGTAAACACACAATGACCTCATCTATTCCCCTTTCACTTTGTCCTTCACCACGGTGATGCATTATAGCTCATCGATCACACACACACTCACACACACACGCGCGCGCACACACACACACACACCCACACGCGCGCACACACACACACACCCACAAACGCGCGCACACACACACACACACACACATGCGCGCACACATGCACACACACACACACACCCACAAACGCGCACACACACACACACGCGCGCACACACCCACAAACGCACGCACACACACACACACGCGCGCGCACACATGCACACACACACACACACACACACACACTGCGCACACACACACCCTCCGTGTGTCCTAGTTTTACGAAGGTCATAACAGTACTGCAGACATTACCCTGATGATCGCTCAACATTTAGCTCTATCCCCACATCTCATTTAGAATTGTGTGTGTGTACGTTGCGCTGTGTGTGTGTGTGTACGTAGCGCTGTGTGTGTGTGTGTGTACACGTTGCTCTGGGTGTGTACGTTGCTCTGTGTGTGTGTGTGTGTGTGTGTCCTGGGGTGTATTAGTTAGTTAGTGATTGCTGAGTTAACAGATGCAACCAGATGGTTTGGGATTGGACAGATCGATGTTATTAGCCACTGGTGGTAAAACAGTGTGGGAGGGAAAATACCCTGAGAAACAAGATCCCCATCTCCCTGTTTAACTGGCCTCGTTAAACACACACACACACACACACACACACACACACACACACACACACACACACACACACACACACACACACACATTCCTATCTTCTTGTTTAAACATCTCTTTGCCTTCTCTATCAATCAGCCTCCTGTTGATATCCTGCTTCCCAGAACAGTGTCTCTATAAACCCTGCTTCTCAGAACAGTGGCTCTATAAACCCTGCTTTATCAGGACACAGTGGCTCTATAAACCCTGCTTTAACAGGACACAGTGGCTCTATAAACCCTGCTTTAACAGGACACAGTGGCTCTATAAACCCTGCTTTAACAGGACACAGTGGCTCTATAAACCCTGCTTTAACAGAACAGTGGCTCTATAAACCCTGCTTCTCAGAACAGTGGCTCTATAAACCCTGCTTTATCAGGACACAGTGGCTCTATAAACCCTGCTTTAACAGGACACAGTGGCTCTATAAACCCTGCTTTAACAGGACACAGTGGCTCTATAAACCCTGCTTTAACAGAACAGTGGCTCTATAAACCCTGCTTCTCAGAACAGTGGCTCTATAAACCCTGCTTTATCAGAACAGTGGCTCTATAAACCCTGCTTTATCAGGACACAGTGGCTCTATAAACCCTGCTTTATCAGGACACAGTGGCTCTATAAACCCTGCTTTATCAGGACACAGTGGCTCTATAAACCCTGCTTTAACAGAACAGTGGCTCTATAAACCCTGCTTTAACAGGACACAGTGGCTCTATAAACCCTGCTTTATCAGGACACAGTGGCTCTATAAACCCTGCTTCAACAGAACAGTGTCTCTATAAACCCTGCTTTATCAGGACACAGTAGCTCTATAAACCCTGCTTCAACAGAACAGTGTCTCTATAAACCCTGCTTTAACAGGACACAGTGGCTCTATAAAGCCTGCTTTATCAGGACACAGTGGCTCTATAAACCCTGCTTTATCAGGACACAGTGGCTCTATAAACCCTGCTTTAACAGAACACAGTGGCTCTATAAACCCTGCTATAACAGGACACAGTGGCTCTATAAACCCTGCTTTAACAGGACACAGTGGCTCTATAAACCCTGCTTTAACAGGACACAGTGGCTCTATAAACCCTGCTTTATCAGGACACAGTGGCTCTATAAACCCTGCTTTATCAGGACACAGTGGCTCTATAAACCCTGCTTTATCAGGACACAGTGGCTCTATAAACCCTGCTTTAACAGAACAGTGGCTCTATAAACCCTGCTTTATCAGGACACAGTGGCTCTATAAACCCTGCTATAACAGAACAGTGGCTCTATAAACCCTGCTATAACAGAACAGTGGCTCTATAAACCCTGCTATAACAGAACAGTGGCTCTATAAACCCTGCTTTAACAGGACACAGTGGCTCTATAAACCCTGCTTTAACAGGACACAGTGGCTCTATAAACCCAGTGCTTTATCAGGACACAGTGCTTTATCAGGACACAGTGGCTCTATAAACCCTGCTTTATCAGGACACAGTGGCTCTATAAACCCTGCTTTATCAGGACACAGTGGCTCTATAAACCCTGCTTTAACAGAACAGTGGCTCTATAAACCCTGCTTTATCAGGACACAGTGGCTCTATAAACCCTGCTATAACAGAACAGTGGCTCTATAAACCCTGCTATAACAGAACAGTGGCTCTATAAACCCTGCTATAACAGAACAGTGGCTCTATAAACCCTGCTTTAACAGAACAGTGGCTCTATAAACCCTGCTTTAACAGGACACAGTGGCTCTATAAACCCTGCTTTATCAGGACACAGTGGCTCTATAAACCCTGCTTCAACAGGACACAGTGGCTCTATAAACCCTGCTTTAACAGGACACAGTGGCTCTATAAACCCTGCTATAACAGAACAGTGGCTCTATAAACCCTGCTATAACAGAACAGTGGCTCTATAAACCCTGCTTTATCAGGACACAGTGGCTCTATAAACCCTGCTTTATCAGGACACAGTGTCTCTATAAACCCTGCTTTAACAGAACAGTGTCTCTATAAACCCTGCTTCAACAGGACACAGTGGCTCTATAAACCCTGCTTTATCAGGACAGTGGCTCTATAAACCCTGCTTTATCAGGACACAGTGGCTCTATAAACCCTGCTTTATCAGGACAGTGGCTCTATAAACCTGCTTTATCAGGACACAGTGTCTCTATAAACCCTGCTTTAACAGAACAGTGGCTCTATAAACCCTGCTTCAACAGGACACAGTGACTCCATAAACCCTGCTTCAACAGGACACAGTGACTCTATAAACCCTGCTTTAACAGGACAGTGGCTCTATAAACCCTGCTTTAACAGGACAGTGGCTCTATAAACCCTGCTTTATCAGGACACAGTGGCTCTATAAACCCTGCTTTAACAGAACAGTGGCTCTATAAACCCTGATTCAACAGAACAGTGTCTCTATAAACCCTGCTATAACAGAACAGTGGCTCTATAAACCCTGCTTTATCAGGACACAGTGGCTCTATAAACCCTGCTTCCCAGAACAGTGGCTCTATAAACCCTGCTTCAACAGGACACAGTGACTCTATAAACACTGCTTCAACAGGACAGTGGCTCTATAAACCCTGCTTTAACAGAACAGTGTCTCTATAAACCCTGCTTCAACAGGACACAGTGGCTCTATAAACCCTGCTTCCCAGAACAGTGGCTCTATAAACCCTGCTATAACAGAACAGTGGCTCTATAAACCCTGCTATAACAGAACAGTGGCTCTATAAACCCTGCTATAACAGAACAGTGGCTCTATAAACCCTGCTTAACAGAACAGTGGCTCTATAAACCCTGCTTTATCAGGACACAGTGGCTCTATAAACCCTGCTTTATCAGGACACAGTGGCTCTATAAACCCTGCTTCAACAGGACACAGTGGCTCTATAAACCCTGCTTTATCAGGACACAGTGGCTCTATAAACCCTGCTTTATCAGGACACAGTGGCTCTATAAACTCTGCTTTATCAGGACAGTGGCTCTATAAACCCTGCTTCAACAGAACACATTACCTAATGTTCACACAACGTTTACACAATATGACTTGCTTCCATTCAGCCACAAGAGCAGGGCAATAGGCTAGTTTACACGCACGAACGCACACCCCACTACTTCCTAAATAGGGATTTAACACTCAACAACTATGTGCTTTGTGGCAACAGTTTGGGAAGCCCCTTTCCTGTTTCAGCATGACAATGTCCACGTGAACAAAGTGAGGTCCATAGAGAAATGGTTTGTCGAGATCAGTGTGGAAGAACTCGACTAGCCTGCACAGAGCCCTGACCTCAACCCCATCAAACTCCTTTGGGGTGAATTCGAATGCCGACTGCGAGCCAGGAGGCCTAATCGCCCAACATCACTAATGCTCTTGTGGCTGAATGGAAGCAAGTCCCCACAGCAATGTTCCAACATCTAGTGTAAAGCCTTCCCAGAAGAGTGGAGGCTGTTATAGCAGTAATGTTCCAACATCTAGTGGAAAGTCTTCCCAGAAGAGAGGAGGCTGTTATAGCAGCAATGTTCCAACATCTAGTGGAATGCCTTCCCAGAAGAGTAGAGGCTGTTATAGCAGCAATGTTCCAACATCTAGTGGAAAGTCTTCCCAGAAGAGAGGAGGCTGTTATAGCAGCAATGTTCCAACATCTAGTGGAAAGCCTTCCCAGAAGAGTGGAGGCTGTTGTAGCAGTAATGTTCCAACATCTAGTGGAAAGCCTTCCCAGGAGAGTGGAGGCTGTTTTAGCAGCAAAGGGGGGGACCAACTCCATATTAACGCCCATGATTTTGGAATGAGATGTTGGACGAGCAGGTGTCCACATACTGCATGTAGTGTGGATTGTAACCTGCTAACCTGACGACATGCTTCTACAAACCTACAGCCGATTACAACTGGAATCAATCATATAAAAGTCATAT
>NW_024608858.1:75000-85596 GCF_018296145.1 Oncorhynchus tshawytscha | reverse complement strand
CTGTCCTCCATAACTGACTATATGCCCCCCCTCTCTGTCCTCCAGTCACCTCCATAACTCTCTGTCCTCCATAACTGACTATATGCCCCCTTCTTTGTTCTCAGCCCCCTCTCTGTCCTCCAGTCACCTCCATAACTGACTGTAAGCCCCCCCTCTCTGTCCTCCAGTCACCTCCATAACTGACTATATGCCCCCCCTCTGTCCTCCAGTCACCTCCATAACTGACTATATGCCCCTCGTCTCTGTCCTCCAGTCACCTCCATAACTGACTATATGCCCCCCCTCCAGTCACCTCCATAACTGACTATATGCCCCCCCCCTCTCTGTCCTCCAGTCACCTCCATAACTGACTATATGCCCCCCCCTCGTCTCTGTCCTCCAGTCACCTCCAAACTGACTATATGCCCCCCTCTCTGTCCTCCAGTCACCTCCATAACTGACTATATGCCCCCCTCGTCTCTGTCCTCCAGTCACCTCCATAACTGACTATATGCCCCCCTCTGTCCTCTGTCACTCCATAACTGACTATATGCCCCCCCCTCTCTGTCCTCCAGTCACCTCCATAACTGACTATATGCCCCCCCTCTCTGTCCTCCAGTCACCTCCATAACTGACTATATGCCCCCCTCTCTGTCCTCCAGTCACCTCCATAACTGACTATATGCCCCCTCTCTGTCCTCCAGTCACCTCCATAACTGACTATATGCCCCCCTCTCTGTCCTCCATAACTGACTATATGCCCCCCCCCCTCTCTGTCCTCCAGTCACCTCCATAACTGACTATATGCCCCCCCCTCTCTGTCCTCCAGTCACCTCCATAACTGACTATATGCCCCCCCCTCTCTGTCCTCCAGTCACCTCCATAACTGACTATATGCCCCCCTCTCTGTCCTCCATAACTGACTATATGCCAGTCACCTCCATAACTGACTATATGCCCCCCCCTCTCTCTGTCTCCAGTCACCTCCATAACTGACTATATGCCCCCCCTCTGTCCTCCAGTCACCTCCATAACTGACTATATGCCCCCCCTCGTCTCTGTCCTCCAGTCACCTCCATAACTGACTATATGCCCCCCCTCTCTGTCCTCCAGTCACCTCCATAACTGACTATATGCCCCCCCCTCTGTCCTCCAGTCACCTCCATAACTGACTATATGCCCCCCCTTCTCTGTCCTCCAGTCACCTCCATAACTGACTATATGCCCCCCTCTCTGTCCTCCAGTCACCTCCATAACTGACTATATGCCCCCCCCTCTCTGTCCTCCAGTCACCTCCATAACTGACTATATGCCCCCCTCTCTGTCCTCCAGTCACCTCCATAACTGACTATATGCCCCCCCCTCTCTGTCCTCCAGTCACCTCCATAACTGACTATATGCCCCCCCCTCTCTGTCCTCCAGTCACCTCCATAACTGACTATATGCCCCCCCTCGTCTCTGTCCTCCAGTCACCTCCATAACTGACTATATGCCCCCTCTCTCTGTCCTCCAGTCACCTCCATAACTGACTATATGCCCCCCCCTCTGTCCTCCAGTCACCTCCATAACTGACTATATGCCCCCCTCTCTGTCCTCCAGTCACCTCCATAACTGACTATATGCCCCCCCTCTCTGTCCTCCAGTCACCTCCATAACTGACTATATGCCCCCCCTCTCTGTCCTCCAGTCACCTCCATAACTGACTATATGCCCCCCCCTCTGTCCTCCAGTCACCTCCATAACTGACTATATGCCCCCCTCTCTGTCCTCCAGTCACTCCATAACTGACTATATGCCCCCCCCCTCTCTGTCCTCCAGTCACCTCCATAACTGACTATATGCCCCCCTCTCTGTCCTCCAGTCACCTCCATAACTGACTATATGCCCCCCTCTCTGTCCTCCAGTCACCTCCATAACTGACTATATGCCCCCCTCTCTGTCCTGTCACTCCATAACTGACTATATGCCCCCCCCCTCTGTCCTCCAGTCACCTCCATAACTGACTATATGCCCCCCCTCTCTGTCCTCCAGTCACCTCCATAACTGACTATATGCCCCCCTCTCTGTCCTCCAGTCACCTCCATAACTGACTATATGCCCCCCCCTCTGTCCTCCAGTCACCTCCATAACTGACTATATGCCCCCCCCTCTGTCCTCCAGTCACCTCCATAACTGACTATATGCCCCCCTCTCTCTGTCCTCCAGTCACCTCCATAACTGACTATATGCCCCCCCCTCGTCTCTGTCCTCCAGTCACCTCCATAACTGACTATATGCCCCCCTCTCTGTCCTCCAGTCACCTCCATAACTGACTATATGCCCCCCCCTCTCTGTCCTCAGTCACCTCCATAACTGACTATATGCCCCCCCTCTCTCTGTCCTCCAGTCACCTCCATAACTGACTATATGCCCCCCCTCGTCTCTGTCCTCCAGTCACCTCCATAACTGACTATATGCCCCCCTCTCTGTCCTCCAGTCACCTCCATAACTGACTATATGCCCCCTCTCTGTCCTCCAGTCAACTCCATAACTGACTATATGCCCCCCCCTCGTCTCTGTCCTCCAGTCACCTCCATAACTGACTATATGCCCCCCCCTCTGTCCTCCAGTCACCTCCATAACTGACTATATGCCCCCCTCTCTCTGTCCTCCAGTCACCTCCATAACTGACTATATGCCCCCCCCCCGTCTCTGTCCTCCAGTCACCTCCATAACTGACTATATGCCCCCCCTCTGTCCTCCAGTCACCTCCATAACTGACTATATGCCCCCCCCTCTGTCCTCCAGTCACCTCCATAACTGACTATATGCCCCCCCCCTCTCTGTCCTCCAGTCACCTCCATAACTGACTATATGCCCCCCCTCTCTGTCCTCCAGTCAACTCCATAACTGACTATATGCCCCCCCCCTCTCTGTCCTCCAGTCACTCCATAACTGACTATATGCCCCCTCGTCTCTGTCCTCCAGTCACCTCCATAACTGACTATATGCCCTCCCCCCCGTCTCTGTCCTCCAGTCACCTCCATAACTGACTATATGCCCCCCCCTCGTCTCTGTCCTCCAGTCACCTCCATAACTGACTATATGCCCCCCTCTCTCTGTCCTCCAGTCACCTCCATAACTGACTATATGCCCCCCTCTCTCTGTCCTCCAGTCAACTCCATAACTGACTATATGCCCCCCCTCTCTGTCCTCCAGTCAACTCCATAACTGACTATATGCCCCCCCCTCGTCTCTGTCCTCCAGTCACCTCCATAACTGACTATATGCCCCCCTCTCTGTCCTCCAGTCACCTCCATAACTGACTATATGCCCCCCCCTCTGTCCTCCAGTCACCTCCATAACTGACTATATGCCCCCCCTCTCTGTCCTCCAGTCAACTCCATAACTGACTATATGCCCCCCCTCTCTGTCCTCCAGTCAACTCCATAACTGACTATATGCCCCCCTCTGTGTCCTCCAGTCAACTCCATAACTGACTATATGCCCCCCCCTCGTCTCTGTCCTCCAGTCACCTCCATAACTGACTATATGCCCCCCTCTCTGTCCTCCAGTCAACTCCATAACTGACTATATGCCCCCCCTCTCTGTCCTCCAGTCACCTCCATAACTGACTATATGCCCCCCTCTCTGTCCTCCAGTCACCTCCATAACTGACTATATGCCCCCCCCTCTGTCCTCCAGTCAACTCCATAACTGACTATATGCCCCCCCCTCGTCTCTGTCCTCCAGTCACCTCCATAACTGACTATATGCCCTCCCCCTCGTCTCTGTCCTCCAGTCAACTCCATAACTGACTATATGCCCCCCCCTCTCTGTCCTCCAGTCACCTCCATAACTGACTATATGCCCCCTCTCTGTCCTCCAGTCACCTCCATAACTGACTATATGCCCCCCTCTCTGTCCTCCAGTCAACTCCATAACTGACTATATGCCCCCCCTCTCTGTCCTCCAGTCAACTCCATAACTGACTATATGCCCTCCCCCTCTCTCTGTCCTCCAGTCACCTCCATAACTGACTATATGCCCCCCTCTCTGTCCTCCAGTCACCTCCATAACTGACTATATGCCCCCCCCAGTCCTGTCCTCCAGTCACCTCCATAACTGACTATATGCCCCCCCTCTCTCTGTCCTCCAGTCACCTCCATAACTGACTATATGCCCCCCCTCTCTGTCCTCCAGTCACCTCCATAACTGACTATATGCCCCCCCTCTCTGTCCTCCAGTCAACTCCATAACTGACTATATGCCCCCCCTCTCTGTCCTCCAGTCAACTCCATAACTGACTATATGCCCCCCCCTCGTCTCTGTCCTCCAGTCACCTCCATAACTGACTATATGCCCCCCCCTCCTCTGTCCTCCAGTCACCTCCATAACTGACTATATGCCCCCCTCTCTGTCCTCCAGTCACCTCCATAACTGACTATATGCCCCCCCTCTCTCTGTCCTCCAGTCACCTCCATAACTGACTATATGCCCCCCTCTCTGTCCTCCAGTCAACTCCATAACTGACTATATGCCCCCCCTCGTCTCTGTCCTCCAGTCACCTCCATAACTGACTATATGCCCCCCTCTCTGTCCTCCAGTCACCTCCATAACTGACTATATGCCCCCCCTCTCTGTCCTCCAGTCACCTCCATAACTGACTATATGCCCCCCTCTCTGTCCTCCAGTCACCTCCATAACTGACTATATGCCCCCCTCTCTGTCCTCCAGTCACCTCCATAACTGACTATATGCCCCCCCTCTGTCCTCCAGTCAACTCCATAACTGACTATATGCCCCCCCCTCTCTGTCCTCCAGTCACCTCCATAACTGACTATATGCCCCCCTCTCTGTCCTCCAGTCACTCCATAACTGACTATATGCCCCCCCTCGTCTCTGTCCTCCAGTCACCTCCATAACTGACTATATGCCCCCCCTCTGTCCTCCAGTCACCTCCATAACTGACTATATGCCCCCCTCTGTCCTCCAGTCACTCCATAACTGACTATATGCCCCCCCTCTCTGTCCTCCAGTCACCTCCATAACTGACTATATGCCCCCCCCTCTCTCTGTCCTCCAGTCAACTCCATAACTGACTATATGCCCCCCCCTCTCTCTGTCCTCCAGTCACCTCCATAACTGACTATATGCCCCCCCCTCTCTGTCCTCCAGTCAACTCCATAACTGACTATATGCCCCCCCCTCTCTCTGTCCTCCAGTCACCTCCATAACTGACTATATGCCCCCCCTCTGTCCTCCAGTCAACTCCATAACTGACTATATGCCCCCCCCTCTGTCCTCCAGTCACCTCCATAACTGACTATATGCCCCCCTCTCTCTGTCCTCCAGTCACCTCCATAACTGACTATATGCCCCCCCCTCTGTCCTCCAGTCACCTCCATAACTGACTATATGCCCCCCCCCCTCTGTCCTCCAGTCACCTCCATAACTGACTATATGCCCCCCCCTCTGTCCTCCAGTCACCTCCATAACTGACTATATGCCCCCCTCTCTGTCCTCCAGTCACCTCCATAACTGACTATATGCCCCCCCCTCTCTGTCCTCCAGTCACCTCCATAACTGACTATATGCCCCCCTCTCTGTCCTCCAGTCACCTCCATAACTGACTATATGCCCCCCCCTCTCTCTGTCCTCCAGTCACCTCCATAACTGACTATATGCCCCCCCCTCGTCTCTGTCCTCCAGTCACCTCCATAACTGACTATATGCCCCCCTCTCTGTCCTCCAGTCAACTCCATAACTGACTATATGCCCCCTCGTCTCTGTCCTCCAGTCACCTCCATAACTGACTATATGCCCCCCTCTCTGTCCTCCAGTCAACTCCATAACTGACTATATGCCCCCCCCTCGTCTCTGTCCTCCAGTCACCTCCATAACTGACTATATGCCCCCCTCTCTGTCCTCCAGTCACCTCCATAACTGACTATATGCCCCCCCCTCTGTCCTCCAGTCACCTCCATAACTGACTATATGCCCCCCTCTGTCCTCCAGTCACTCCATAACTGACTATATGCCCCCCCTCTGTGTCCTCCAGTCACTCCATAACTGACTATATGCCCCCCCCTCTCTGTCCTCCAGTCACTCCATAACTGACTATATGCCCCCCCCTCTCTGTCCTCCAGTCACCTCCATAACTGACTATATGCCCCCCTCTCTCTGTCCTCCAGTCAACTCCATAACTGACTATATGCCCCCCCCTCTGTCCTGTCCAGTCACCTCCATAACTGACTATATGCCCCCCCCTCTGTCCTCCAGTCACTCCATAACTGACTATATGCCCCCCTCTCTGTCCTCCAGTCACCTCCATAACTGACTATATGCCCCCCCTCTGTCCTCCAGTCACTCCATAACTGACTATATGCCCCCCCTCTCTGTCCTCCAGTCACCTCCATAACTGACTATATGCCCCCCCCTCTCTGTCCTCCAGTCAACTCCATAACTGACTATATGCCCCCCCCTCTCTGTCCTCCAGTCAACTCCATAACTGACTATATGCCCCCCCCTCGTCTCTGTCCTCCAGTCAACTCCATAACTGACTATATGCCCTCCCCCTCGTCTCTGTCCTCCAGTCACCTCCATAACTGACTATATGCCCCCCTCTCTGTCCTCCAGTCAACTCCATAACTGACTATATGCCCCCCTCTCTGTCCTCCAGTCACCTCCATAACTGACTATATGCCCCCCTCTCTGTCCTCCAGTCAACTCCATAACTGACTATATGCCCCCCCCTCTCTGTCCTCCAGTCACCTCCATAACTGACTATATGCCCCCCTCTCTGTCCTCCAGTCCATAACTGACTATATGCCCCCCCCTCTCTGTCCTCCAGTCAACTCCATAACTGACTATATGCCCCCCCTCGTCTCTGTCCTCCAGTCAACTCCATAACTGACTATATGCCCCCCCCTCTGTCCTCCAGTCACCTCCATAACTGACTATATGCCCCCCTCTCTGTCCTCCAGTCAACTCCATAACTGACTATATGCCCCCCCTCTCTGTCCTCCAGTCACCTCCATAACTGACTATATGCCCCCCCCTCTGTCCTCCAGTCAACTCCATAACTGACTATATGCCCCCCCTCTCTCTGTCCTCCAGTCACCTCCATAACTGACTATATGCCCCCCTCTCTGTCCTCCAGTCACCTCCATAACTGACTATATGCCCCCCTCTCTGTCCTCCAGTCAACTCCATAACTGACTATATGCCCCCCCCTCTCTGTCCTCCAGTCAACTCCATAACTGACTATATGCCCCCCCCTCTCTCTGTCCTCCAGTCAACTCCATAACTGACTATATGCCCCCCCCTCGTCTCTGTCCTCCAGTCACCTCCATAACTGACTATATGCCCCCCTCTCTGTCCTCCAGTCACCTCCATAACTGACTATATGCCCCCCCCTCTCTGTCCTCCAGTCACCTCCATAACTGACTATATGCCCCCCCTCTCTGTCCTCCAGTCAACTCCATAACTGACTATATGCCCCCCCCTCGTCTCTGTCCTCCAGTCACCTCCATAACTGACTATATGCCCCCCCCTCTCTGTCCTCCAGTCACCTCCATAACTGACTATATGCCCCCCCTCTCTCTGTCCTCCAGTCACCTCCATAACTGACTATATGCCCCCCTCTCTGTCCTCCAGTCAACTCCATAACTGACTATATGCCCCCCCTCTCTGTCCTCCAGTCACCTCCATAACTGACTATATGCCCCCCTCTCTGTCCTCCAGTCACCTCCATAACTGACTATATGCCCCCCCCTCTCTGTCCTCCAGTCAACTCCATAACTGACTATATGCCCCCTCGTCTCTGTCCTCCAGTCAACTCCATAACTGACTATATGCCCCCCCTCGTCTCTGTCCTCCAGTCAACTCCATAACTGACTATATGCCCTCCCCCTCGTCTCTGTCCTCCAGTCACCTCCATAACTGACTATATGCCCCCCCCTCTCTGTCCTCCAGTCAACTCCATAACTGACTATATGCCCCCTCGTCTCTGTCCTCCAGTCAACTCCATAACTGACTATATGCCCCCCCCTCTCTGTCCTCCAGTCAACTCCATAACTGACTATATGCCCCCCCCTCGTCTCTGTCCTCCAGTCACCTCCATAACTGACTATATGCCCCCCCTCTGTCCTCCAGTCACCTCCATAACTGACTATATGCCCCCCTCTCTGTCCTCCAGTCACCTCCATAACTGACTATATGCCCCCCCCCTCGTCTCTGTCCTCCAGTCAACTCCATAACTGACTATATGCCTCCCCTCTCTGTCCTCCAGTCACCTCCATAACTGACTATATGCCCCCCCCCTCTCTGTCCTCCAGTCAACTCCATAACTGACTATATGCCCCCCCCTCGTCTCTGTCCTCCAGTCACCTCCATAACTGACTATATGCCCCTCCCTCTCTGTCCTCCAGTCAACTCCATAACTGACTATATGCCCCCCTCTCTGTCCTCCAGTCACCTCCATAACTGACTATATGCCCCCCCCTCTCTGTCCTCCAGTCACCTCCATAACTGACTATATGCCCCCCCCTCTCTGTCCTCCAGTCTGACTATATGCCCCCCTCCTGTCCTCCAGTCAATAACTGACTATATGCCCCCCTCTCTCTGTCCTCCAGTCACCTCCATAACTGACTATATGCCCCCCCCTCTCTGTCCTCCAGTCACCTCCATAACTGACTATATGCCCCCCCCTCTGTCCTCCAGTCACCTCCATAACTGACTATATGCCCCCCCCTCTCTGTCCTCCAGTCACTTCGTTATCCGTTCTGTATAATGATGCTGATACACACACACACACACACACACACACACACACACACACACACACACACCACACACACACACACACACACACACACACACCCACACACACACACGCACGCACACACACACCCACACGCACGCACGCACACACACACACACACACACAGACACACACACACACACACGCACGCACACACACACACACACACACACACACACACACACACACACACACACAAGCCCATCGCACACAAGCATGCGCACACACACACACACACACACACACACACACACACACACACACACACGATTTGAGAGGTGATAATTGAAGTCATAAAGATATTAATGGAAGATTTGGTTTCCTGTACTGATCAGCTCCATGCATTCTCTTCCAGACCAACACACACACATCTATCCCCCCTCACTGGAGTCAGAACAGAGAGAGGAGAGGTCACAGCCACATCTATCCTCCCCACCGGAGTCAGAACAGAGGAAGGAGAGGTCACAGCCACATCTATCCTCCCCCCACCGGAGTCAGAACAGAGGAAGGAGA
The DNA here is from genome assembly GCF_018296145.1 of Oncorhynchus tshawytscha. Classification (NCBI taxonomy): domain Eukaryota; kingdom Metazoa; phylum Chordata; class Actinopteri; order Salmoniformes; family Salmonidae; genus Oncorhynchus; species Oncorhynchus tshawytscha. The sequence continues at coordinate 76,301 of NW_024608858.1, read as the reverse complement.
GGTCACAGCCACATCTATCCCCCCCCCGGAGTCAGAACAGAGGAAGGAGATGGCACAGCCACATCTATCCCCCCACCGGAGTCAGAACAGAGGAGGAGAGGGCACAGCCACATCTATCCCCCCACCGGAGTCAGAACAGAGGGAGGAGAGGTCACAGCCACATCTATCCCCCCACCGGAGTCAGAACAGAGGAAGGAGATGGCACAGCCCATCTATCCCCCCCCTCCGGAGTCAGAACAGAGGAAGGAGGTGGGCCCTCACAGCCCATCTATCCCCCCCCTCCCAGAACAGAGGGAGGAGATGGCACAGCCACATCTATCCCCCCCACCGGAGTCAGAACAGAGGGAGGAGAGGGCACAGCCACATCCTGGAAGTAGTATGCAGTGATGGATGAGGTGGAGCAGAGGGCTGTCAGTCCATCCCCCTCCGGTCATCTCCTCCTCTCCCTCCCAGAAGGAGATGACTTGGCCAGGGAGGTCCTCCATCCCCCCTCCGGTCATCTCCTCCTCTCCCTCCCAGAAGGAGGTGGGCCCTCCATCCCCCTCCGGTCAACTCCTCCTCTCCCTCCCAGAAGGAGGTGACTTGCCAGGAGGTCCTCCATCCCCCTCCGGTCATCTCCTCCTCTCCCTCCCAGAAGGAGGTTACTGCCAGGAGACCCTCCATCCCCCTCCAGTCATTATCTCCTCCTCTCCCTCCCAGAAGGAGGTGACTGCCAGGGAGGTCCTCCACCCCCCCTCCGGTCATCTCCTCCTCTCCCTCCCAGAAGGAGGTGGGCCCTCCATCCCCCTCCGGTCATCTCCTCCTCTCCCTCCCAGAAGGAGGTGGGCCCTCCATCCCCCCTCCGGTCATCTCCTCCTCTCCCTCCCAGAAGGAGGTGGGCCCTCCATCCCCCTCCGGTCAACTCCTCCTCTCCCTCCCAGAAGGAGGTGACTGCCAGGGAGACCCTCCATCCCCCTCCGTTCATTATCTCCTCCTCTCCCTCCCAGAAGGAGGTGACTGCCAGGGAGGTCCTCCATCCCCCTCCGGTCATCTCCTCCTCTCCCTCCCCCAGAAGGAGGTGGGCCCTCCATCCCCCCATCCGGTCATCTCCTCCTCTCCCTCCCAGAAGGAGGTGACTGCCAGGAGACCCTCCATCCCCCCCATCTCCTCCTCTCCCTCCCAGAAGGAGGTGACTGGCCCTCCATCCCCCTCCGGTCATCTCCTCCTCTCCCTCCCAGAAGGAGGTGACTGCCAGGAGACCCTCCATCCCCCTCCGGTCATCTCCTCCTCTCCCTCCCAGAAGGAGGTGACTGGCCCTCCAT
>NW_024608858.1:67500-70000 GCF_018296145.1 Oncorhynchus tshawytscha | reverse complement strand
ATCAGAGTCTACCAGCCTTCTAATGTCACAAACCTGATTCAACTCTGAATCAGAGTCTACCAGCCTTCTACTGTCACAAACCTGATTCAACTCTGAATCAGAGTCTACCAGCCTTCTACTGTCACAAACCTGATTCAACTCTGAATCAGAGTCTTCTACTGTCACAAACCTGATTCAACTCTGAATCAGAGTCTACCAGCCTTCTACTGTCACAAACCTGATTCAACTCTGAATCAGAGTCTTCTACTGTCACAAACCTGATTCAACTCTGAATCAGAGTCTACCAGCCTTCTACTGTCACAAACCTGATTCAACTCTGAATCAGAGTCTACCAGCCTTCTATTGTCACAAACCTGATTCAACTCTGAATCAGAGTCTACCAGCCTTCTACTGTCACAAACCTGATTCAACTCTGAATCAGAGTCTTCTACTGTCACAAACCTGATTCAACTCTGAATCAGAGTCTACCAGCCTTCTACTGTCACAAACCTGATTCAACTCTGAATCAGAGTCTTCTACTGTCACAAACCTGATTCAACTCTGAATCAGAGTCTTCTACTGTCACAAACCTGATTCAACTCTGAATCAGACTCTACCAGCCTTCTACTGTCACAAACCTGATTCAACTCTGAATCAGAGTCTTCTACTGTCACAAACCTGATTCAACTCTGAATCAGAGTCTTCTACTGTCACAAACCTGATTCAACTCTGAATCAGAGTCTACCAGCCCTTTCAACTCTGAATCTGTCACAAACCTGATTCAACTCTGAATCAGAGTCTTCTACTGTCACAAACCTGATTCAACTCTGAATCAGAGTCTTCTACTGTCACAAACCTGATTCAACTCTGAATCAGAGTCTACCAGCCTACTACTGTCACAAACCTGATTCAACTCTGAATCAGAGTCTTCTACTGTCACAAACCTGATTCAACTCTGAATCAGAGTCTTCTACTGTCACAAACCTGATTCAACTCTGAATCAGAGTCTACCAGCCTTCTACTGTCACAAACCTGATTCAACTCTGAATCAGAGTCTTCACAAACCTGATTCAACTCTGAATCAGAGTCTTCTAACCTGATTCAACTCTGAATCAGAGTCTACCAGCCTTCTACTGTCACAAACCTGATTCAACTCTGAATCAGAGTCTTCTACTGTCACAAACCTGATTCAACTCTGAATCAGAGTCTTCTACTGTCACAAACCTGATTCAACTCTGAATCAGAGTCTACCAGCCTTCTACTGTCACAAACCTGATTCAACTCTGAATCAGAGTCTTTCTACTGTCACAAACCTGATTCAACTCTGAATCAGAGTCTTCTACTGTCACAAACCTGATTCAACTCTGAATCAGTCTAAGCTTCTACTGTCAAAACCTGATTCAACTCTGAATCAGTCTACCAAAAAGCCTTCTACTGTCACAAACCTGATTCAACTCTGAATCAGAGTCTTCTACTGTCACAAACCTGATTCAACTCTGAATCAGAGTCTACCAGCCTACTACTGTCACAAACCTGATTCAACTCTGAATCAGAGTCTACCAGCCTTCTACTGTCACAAACCTGATTCAACTCTGAATCAGAGTCTACCAGCCTACTACTGTCACAAACCTGATTCAACTCTGAATCAGTCTACCAGCCTTCTACTGTCAGAAACCTGATTCAACTCTGAATCAGTCTACCAGCCTTCTACTGTTACAAACCTGATTCAACTCTGAATCAGAGTCTACCAGCCTTCTACTGTCACAAACCTGATTCAACTCTGAATCAGTCTACCAGCCTTCTACTGTCACAAACCTGATTCTTTGTTTGTGAAGAATGTATTTATTGGAATAATTATCTACAAAAAGGATACGTCCTGTTTAAAAAAAATATATATATAATATTCCGTGTGCGCTCTGCACACAAGATTGTTAGTTAACTAGCTAGTTTTGGTCCAATGTAAAAACCAGCTCTCTGAATTTCAAAGACGTTCATAGCCGCTCCTCCGTAGATGTAATGCTGAAGGCCTAATTCAGATAATGCATGTCATAACAACAAGAGGCCCAGCGCCTCCTGTTCCTCCCTTCCTCGCATCACGCGCCCTGTATTTGTCTGCCGAATGTATTTAAACAACAATGTCCTTTTTCCCTGCTCCGTAGCAAGCTGTTCTGTCCACAGTGATTGGTCCGTAGCAAGCTGTTCTGTCCACAGTGATTGGTCCGTAGCAAGCTGTTCTGTCCACAGTGATTGGTCCGTAGCAAGCTGTTCTGTCCACAGTGATTGGTCCGTAGCAAGCTGTTCTGTCCACAGTGATTTGGTCCGTAGGTCCGTGATTGGTCAAGCTGTTCTGTCCACAGTGATTGGTCCGTAGCAAGCTGTTCTGTCCACAGTGATTGGTCCGTAGCAAGCTGTTCTGTCCACAGTGATTGGTCCGTAGCAAGCTGTTCTGTCCACAGTGATTGGTCCGTAGCAAGCTGTTCTGTCCACAGTGATTGGTCCGTAGCAAGCTGTTCTGTCCACA
>NW_024608858.1:15000-65000 GCF_018296145.1 Oncorhynchus tshawytscha | reverse complement strand
CAACCATTCCCCCAGTCCCATTTCTCTCTCTCCAACCATTCTCCCAGTCCCATTTCTCTCTCTCCAACCATTCCCCCAGTCCCATTTCTCTCTCTCAACCACTCCCCCAGTCCCATTTCTCTCTCTCCAACCATTCCCCCAGTCCCATTTCTCTCTCTCCAACCATTCCCCCAGTCCCATTTCTCTCTCTCCAACCATTCCCCCAGTCCCATTTCTCTCTCTCCAACCACTCCCCCAGTCCCATTTCTCTCTCTCCAACCACTCTTGGGTCCCATTTTTGAACCTAATGTCATATGATAGTCTCCCCCAGTCCAACACAGCTGCATGAACTGAAGCATTTCTCAGATATACTTACAATTCCCCCAGTCCCATTGAACAGTAAAATAACAGACAACCTGAGCATTAAAGATAACTGCTTTCTCTCTCCAACCACTCTTGGGATTGTACAGACTTTGACCTAATGTCATATGATAGTTCCAACACAGCTGCATGAACTGAAGCATAGAGAGCAGATATACGTTACAATAAAGAGATTGAACAGTAAAATAACAGACAACTTGAGCATTAAAGCTAACTGCTTTCCTGGTGGGACAACCTGAGCATACCTACATTAAAGATAACTGCTTTCCTGGTGGGACAACCTGCACATACAGACAACCTGAGGACACCTACATTAGAGATAACTACTTTCCTGGTCGGACAACCTGCACATACAGACAACCTGAGGACATCTGAGGAGACCTGAGTAGACCTGATTATATAAGAGTAGACCAGCGGAGATCTGAAGACATCTGAGGAGACCTGAGTAGACCTGATTATATAAGAGTAGACCAGCGGAGATCTGAAGACATCTGAGGAGACCTGAGTAGACCTGATTATATAAGAGTAGACCAGCAGAGATCTGAAGATATCTGAGGAGACCTGAGTAGATCTGAAGACATCTGAGGAGACCTGAGTAAACCTGATTATATAAGAGTAGACTCGCAGAGATCTGAAGACATCTGAGGAGACCTGAGTAAACCTGATTATATAAGAGTAGACCCGCGGAGATCTGAGGACATCTGAGGAGACCTGAGTAGACCTGATTATATAAGAGTAGACCCGCGGAGATCTGAAGACATCTGAGGAGACCTGAGTAGACCTGATTATATAAGAGTAGACTTGCAGAGATCTGAAGACATCTGGGGAGACCTGAGTAGACCTGATTATATAAGAGTAGACCAGCGGAGATCTGAAGACATCTGAGGAGACCTGAGGAGACACGAGGATACCCGAGGAGACACGAGGATACCCGAGGAGACCTGAGGACATCTGAAGATACCTGAGGAGACCTGAGGAGATCTGAGGACATCTGAAGATACCTCAGGAGACCTGAGGAGATCTGAGGACATCTGAAGAGACCTGAAGACATCTGAGGAGATCTGAGGAGACCTGAAGAGATCTGAGGACATCTGAGGAGAGCTTGGGAACATCTGAAGAGACCTGAGGAGACCGGAGGACATCTGAAGAGACCTGAAGACATCCGAGGAGATCTGAGGGGAGCTGAGGAGAGCTGAGGAGACCTGAAGATATCCGAGGAGATCTGAGGAGAGCTGAGGAGACATGAGGATACCTGAGGAGACCTGAGGAGAGCTGAGGAGACCTGAGGAGACCTGAAGATATCTGAGGAGACGAAAGGACCTTGGGGGGATTTTTGAATGACATGTAAATCTTGTTGGAGGAAAAGAAATAGAAGTGGATTGTAAGTGAGTACAGCCACTACACAGCATAACACTAAAACAATACAATAATATCACAGTGACAAACAGTGCCCACAAACTGTTAGGGTCCTACTGTCACAACAGCAGAGTCCCAACAGCAGAGTCCCAACAGCAGAGTCCCAACAGCAGAGTCCCAACAGCAGAGTCATAACAGCAGAGTCCCAACAGCAGAGTCCCAACAGCAGAGTCCCAACAGCAGAGTCACAACAGCAGAGTCCCACCAGCAGAGTCCCACCAGCAGAGTCCCAACCAGAGTCCCAGCAGAGTCACAACAGCAGAGTCCCAGCAGAGTCCCAACAGCAGACTCCCAACAGTCCCAACAGCAGAGTCCCAACAGCAGAGTCCCAACAGCAGAGTCCCACCAGCAGAGTCCCACCAGCAGAGAGAGTCCCAACAGCAGAGTCCCAACAGCAGAGTCATAACAGCAGAGTCCCAACAGCAGAGTCCCAACAGCAGAGTCACAACAGCAGAGTCCCAACATCTTACCACTGCTACGCCTGGCAATCAGCGGAGCCTTGTCTGGCAGCGAAACAGTTCTTTCAACCTCATCTACTGCCTTGATATGGCTGACTTGCTTAAACAAATGTGGTTTCTAATAACAATTGAGATGTACAAACTATGGGCATAAGGGAATGACAAGTGGATAAGAGGCAGTCCGTAATTTTGATTAAGACACCGAGCGAGGTAAGACGGACGTGACATTAGTCCGTAACTATTTGTTTAGCATTTTTTAAATGTACAGCGACAGAATTCAGAACATGGGCCGTTCTTACAGTGTTCTCCCTGTACGCCAAGTCAGAACTGTAGGATAAATAAAGGGGGCATATAACAAATATCAATTAATTACATTTCCCTAAAACAGGTTAATGTCTACTGTAGAACAGTCAGAACTGTAGGCGAAATTAAGAGGGGTAAATAGGCCAAATTATTAGGGTGAGGCACGTGGGCTACTAACAGCTTACTACACAATATACACTTAGTATTACTTTCTGAGCTACAGTGAACATAATATCTCTCTGACATGTTACATCATTTATACAGCAGCATTCAGTACATATTTTGGACTCACCTTGTTGTGCTGTGCTCACTCAAACAGGAAGGTGCAGCGATGGTCCTCTGAGTTAATGGTTGTTTTGAGCACGGTGCAAATAATGCTTCATTGAAAGCATGGCCGATCGTCACAACTCCCACTGAAGGTGGCTCCTCTTCCTGTTCGGGCGGCGCTTGGCGGTCGTCGTCACCGGTCTACTAGCTGCCACCGATCCCTTGACATGACATGAAAAACAGGCAAGCACCCCCCCCTCCTACCAAAAAATAAGTATATATTTTTTTTTAATATGTGGGGCTCAAAACAGGCAAGCAACCCCCCCCCCTACCAAAAAAAAAATTATATATATTTTTTTATAATATGTGGCTCTGCTTGCTCAAAAAGGCAATGTAACCCCCACTACCAAAAAAAAAAAAAAACGTATATATATTTTTTTGTGTATGTGGGGTCTCAAAACAGGCAAACAACCCCCCATCCCGCCAACCCCCCTACCAAAAAAAATGTATATATATTTTATTTATACAGTACTGGGCTCTGCTTGCTGCTGAAAATGATCTTTACATGTATTTGTGGTTGTAGCCAGTTCCTCAGGCAGTGTGTGTGTCTGTGTGTGTGTCTCCATCCTTGTTTGTGTGTTAGTGTGTGTGTGTGTCTGTGTGTGTGTCTGTGTGTGTGTCTCCATCCTTGTTTGTGTGTTAGTGTGTGTGTGTGTCTGTGTGTGTCTCCATCCTTGTTCGTGTGTGTGTGTGTGTGTGTGTGTGTGTGTGTGTGTGTCTCCATCCTTGTTCGTGTGTGTGTGTGTGTGTGTGTGTGTGTGTGTGTGTGTGTGTGTGTGTCCATCCTTGTTCGTGTGTGTGTGTGTGTGTGTGTGTGTGTGTGTGTGTGTGTGTGTGTGTGTGTGTGTCTCCATCCTTGTTCGTGTGTGTGTGTCTGCCTGCAGGCGTGCTTGTGTCCGAGCTAGTGTATGCATGTTTGCCTGTTTCCGTGTGTGTGTGTTTTTTGCATCTGTGTTGTGTGTGGGTGTCTGTGTGTGTGTGTGTGTGTGTGTGTGTGTGTGTGGTGTGTGTCTCTGTGTGTGTGTGTTTGTGTGTGTTGTCTGTTTGAACTGATGTGTCTGTGTGTCTAACAGTCTCCCTTTAATGAACTGATCCAGAACCATCTAACTGTCTACCTCTTAATGAACTGATCCAGAACCATCTAACAGTCTACCTCTTAATGAACTGATCCAGAACCATCTAACAGTCTACCTCTTAATGAACTGATCCAGAACCATCTAATGAACTGATCCAGAACCATCTAACAGTCTACCTCTTAATGAACTGATCCAGAACCATCTAACAGTCTACCTCTTAATGAACTGATCCAGAACCATCTAACAGTCTACCTCTTAATGAACTGATCCAGAACCATCTAACAGTCTACCTCTTAATGAACTGATCCAGAACCATCTAACAGTCTACCTCTTAATGAACTGATCCAGAACCATCTAACAGTCTACCTCTTAATGAACTGATCCAGAACCATCTAACAGTCTACCTCTTAATGAACTGATCCAGCCCAGAACCATCTAAACCCCACAACACTCAATATTAGAATTTACACCGTAGTGTGTGTGTGTTTGTAGGTGTGTGTAGATTTGTGTGTTTGTGTGTGTGTCTGTGTAGATGTGTGTGTGTGTGTGTCTGTGTAGATGTGTGTGTGTGTGTCTGTGTAGATGTGTGTGTGTCTGTGTAGGTGTGTGTCTGTGTCCGTGTGTGTAGATGTGTGTGTGTGAGACTGTGCCCAAATACCCATGTGTGTCTCCACATTTGATTGTGTGTGTATTAGTGTTTGTGTGTGTGAAGTAGTGTGTGTGTGTGTATTAGTGACTTGTGTGTGTGTATTAGTGTTTGTGCGTGAAGTAGTGTGTGTGTGTGTATTAGTGTGTGTGTACTAGTGTTCATGTGTATGTGTGTATTAGTGTGTGTGTATTAGTGTGTGTGTTTGCGTGTGTGTGTATTAGTGTTTGTGTGTATTAGTGTGTGTGTGTATTAGTGTGTGTGTGTGTATTAGTGTGTGTGTGTGTGTGTATTAGTGTGTGAGTGTGTATTAGTGTATGTGTGTGTGTGTGTATTAGTGTGTGTGTGTGTGTCTATGTTAACTGTGTTCCACCCTGGGTGCTGGAGCGTGATTGGAGGTGGATGACAGCTGAGTGCTGATTGGAGCTGGATGACAGCTGAGTGCTGATTGGAGGTGAATGAGAGCTGAGTGCTGATTGGAGGTGGATGACAGCTGAGTGCTGATTGGAGGTGGATGACAGCTGAGTGCTGATTGGAGGTGGATGAGAGCTGAGGTTGGCACGGTAGCAATATCCGCAGAAGGCCGCAAAACAAGAGGCCTGGAGCTCCAGCAGCATCTGCCTCTCTACTGCTGCCAACACACACACACGCAAGGACGAAGGCACACACACACACACACACACACACACACACACGCGTAGACTAACAGGCATACACACATATGGACGAAGACACACACACACACACACACACAAACGAATACAGGCACATGTCCACAAAAGATGATTCTCAATCTCTCCCATTTACCCTCAATCCAGTTTCCTGTGCCAATTTATTCGCTCTTTCTCTCTCTCTCTCTCTCTCTGGCAGTCATCCCTCACTCTATCATTCTGTTGACCTATCCCTCATCCTCTCCCCCTCCTCCATCGTCGTCGCTCTCTCTCTCTCTCTCTCTCTCTCTCTCTCTCTGGCAGTCATCCCTCACTCTATCATTCTGTTGACCTATCCCTCATCCTCTCCCCCTCCTCCATCGTCGTCTCAATTCAATTCAATTCAATTCAAGGGCTTTATTGGCATGGGAAACATGTGTTAACATTGCCAAAGCAAGTGAGGTAGACAACATACAAAGTGAATATATAAAGTGAAAAACAACAAAAATTAACAGTAAACATTACACATACAGAAGTTTCTCTCTCTCTCTCTCTCTGGCAGTCATCCCTCACTCTATCATTCTGTTGACCTATGACCTATCCCTCATCCTCTCCCCCTCCTCCATCGTCGTCTCTTTCTCTCTCTCTCTCTGGCAGTCATCCCTCATTCTATCATTCTGTTGACCTATCCCTCATCCTCTCCCCCTCCTCCATCCATCATATGCTGTCCATCCTTCACAGTCATCCCTCATCTCCATCATTCTGTTCCTATCGTCTCTCTCTCTCTCTCTCTCCCTCTCTCTATCCAAATCTGTCCATCCTTCACAGTCATTCTCTCATCACTCCTCCATCAAATCTGTCTCTCTCTCTCTCTCTCTCTCTCTCTCTCTCTCTCTCTCTCTCTCTCTCTCTCTCTCTCTCTCTCTCTCTCTCTCTCTTCTTCTCTCTATTCAAATCTGTCCATCTTTCTGAGTGTAAAAAACCTGAAGAACACCTTCCTAATATCAATTGGCCCTCAGAACAGTCTCAGTTCGTTGGGGCACGGACTCTACAAGGTGTTGAAAGTGTTCCACAGGGATGCTGGCCCATGTTGGCGCCAAAGCTTCCACAGTTGTGTCACGTTGTCTGGATGTCCTTTTGGTGGTTGAAACTATTGAGATTGAAAAACTCAGCAGTGTTGCAGTTCTTGACACAAACCGGTGCGCCTGGCACCTACTACCATACCCCATTCAAAGGCACTTAAATCTGTTGTCTTGCTCATTCACCCTGTGAATGCACACATACACAATCCATGTCTCAATTGTTTCAAGGCTGAGGAGAGAGAGAGAGAGAGGGGAGAGGTAGAGACAGAGCTGCATTTCCTATTACATTGTGACAAATACTCAGACCTAAGAGAATATTTCTTTCCCCAAGTTATAATTCAATTCAAAGAATTTGAAACTATGAAACTACTGAAGAAAAGAGAGAGAGAGCAAGTGAGAGAGAGAGCAAGTGAGAGAGAGAGCAAGCGAGAGAGAGAGAGAGTGAGAGGAAGAGAGAGAGAGAGAGAGAGAGAGAGAGAGAGAGAGAGAGAGAGAGAGAGAGAGAGAGAGAGAGAGAGAGAGAGAGAGAGAGAGAGAGAGAGAGAGAGAGAGGGAGAGAGAGAGAGACAGAGACAAAGAGAGAGACAGAGAGAGAGCAAGAGAGAGAGAGAGAGTGAGAGAGAGAGAGAGAGAGAGAGAGAGAGAGAGAGAGAGAGACTACATTCCTGCCAGTATACGGGTTGAACAAGGCAGATCTGGGCACTAATAAGCAGCTAAATTGGAACCCAGTGGCTGTACAGTAACATACTATACATGATGTCAGAGCTCAGGCTCGACGCCTCACAGCGCCATATGTCAGGCTCGACGCCTCACAGCGCCATATGTCAGGCTCGGCGCCTCACAGCGCCATATGTCAGGCCTCACAGAGCCATATGTCAGGCCTCACAGCGCCATATGTCAGGCTCGGCGCCTCACAGCGCCATATGTCAGGCCTCACAGCGCCATATGTCAGGCTCGACGCCTCACAGCACCATATGTCAGGCTCGACGCCTCACAGCGCCATATGTCAGGCTTCACAGCTCCATATGTCAGGCTCGACGCTTCACAGCGCCATATGTCAGGCTTCCCAGCGCCATATGTCAGGCCTCACAGCGCCCTATGTCAGGCTTCACAGCGCCATATGTCAGGCCTCACAGCGCCATATGTCAGGCCTCACAGCGCCATATGTCAGGCTCAACGCTTCACAGCGCCATATGGGCTTTGACTGACAGACATTCTAAACTTGACCAAGAAGTTGCCCCCATCCCTCCCAGTAATTGGGCAACGTTTGCACATGTATTGTTGTCTGAGTGGAGGAAATTCTGTAAATGAAGAGAAACTTTGAAAGATGAAACGTTGTTTTCGTTTTAATGTTTGTTCATTGTGAAGAAAATTAGACGCGGGACACGCACTCCTGCCTCCTTTTCACGTGGAACAAGATTCCTTCCTGTTTCTCTGAACTGCCTCCTGAAAGCCATATGTCAGGCTTCCTCCTTTCCATATGGAACAAGATTCCTTCCTGCTTCTCTGCCATATGTCAGGCTCCTGAAAGCGCCATCATGCAGGCCTTTCCACAGGAACCATTCCTTCCTGCCTCTGAAGCCTCCAAAGTAACACTCCTGCCTCCTTTCCACAGCGAACAAGATTCCTTCCTGCCTCAACTGCCCCATATGTCAGGCTCCTGCCTCCTTTCACAGCAAGATTCCTTCCTGTTTCTCAACTGCCTCCTGAAAGCCTAACAGCGCCCTTTCCATGTCAAGATTCCTTCCTGTTTCTCGAACTGCCTCCTGAAAGCCAACACTCCTGCCTCCTTTCCACGTGGAACAAATTCCTTCCTGTTTCTCTGAATTGCCTCCTGAAAGCCCATCCTGCCTCCTTTCCACGTGGAACAAGATTCCTTCCTGTTTCTCTGAACTGCCCCCTCAAAGTCTAACACTCCTGCCTCCTTTCCACCCAGGAACAAGATTCCTTCCTGTTTCTCTGAACTGCCATCCTGAAAGCCTAACACTTGCCTCCTTTCCAGTGGAACAAGATTCCTTCCTGTTTCTCCGAACTGCCTCCTGAAAGATAACACTCCTGCCTCCTTTCCACATGTAACAAGATTCCTTCCTGTTTCTCTGAAATTAGCCTCCTGAAAGCCTAACACTCCTGCCTCCTTTCCACGTGGAACAAGATTCCTTCCTGTTTCTCTGAACTGCCTCCTGAAAGTCTAACACTCATGCCTCCTTTCCACGTGGAACAAGATTCCTTCCTGTTTCTCTGAACTGCCTCCTGAAAGTCTAACACTCCTGCCTCCTTTCCACGTGGAACAAGATTCCTTCCTGTTTCTCTGAACTGCCTCCTGAAAGCCTAACACTCATGCCTCCTTTCCACGTGGAACAAGATTCCTTCCTGTTTCTCTGAACTGCCTCCTGAAAGCCTAACACTCCTGCCTCCTTTCCACGTGGAACAAGATTCCTTCCTGTTTCTCTGAACTGCCTCCTGAAAGCCTAACAGAGTAAGATCCGATTTTAGAACTTAGCTTGTTCTATTGGCAATAGAATAAGTTTTCAAATCAGGCCCGCCTGACCCAGATTGTGATTTGTAATGGGGGTCGTTTTTGTATTGAGTAAACAACAACAGTAATTGTGTGATAGCGTAGATACAGGGTTGTGTTCCTAATGAAACTACTACCAGGGAGCCAACTCTAGTTTCTGAACAGCACAGCTAGGAGAGCTCTAAAAAAATGACCTTATAGTTGAGGACTCTTCTTTGAGTCATAAAAGTGCATTAGAATTACTCAGGGACTGTGCACACTTTGGGGAGGGGGGACGGGGCACTTGGAGACACTTTGGGGGGCACTTGGAGACACTTTGGGAGGGGGGCACTTGGAGACACTTTGGGAGGGGGGCACTTGGAGACACTTTGGGGGGCACTTGGAGACACTTTGGGAGGGGGGCACTTGGAGACACTTTGGGGGGGGGCAGGAGACACTTTGGGGGGGGGGCACTTGGAGACACTTTGGGGGGGGGGGCACTTGGAGACACTTTGGGGGGGGGCACTTGGAGACACTTTGGGGGAACTTGGAGACACTTTGGGGGGGGGGGCACTCACTTTGGGGGGGGGGGCACTTGGAGACACTTTGGGGTGGGGGGGGGCACTTGGAGACACTTTGGGGAGGGGGGGCACTTGGAGACACTTTGGGGAGGGGGCACTTGGAGGGGGGGGGGCACTTGGAGACACTTTGGGGGGGGGCATTGAGGGGGGGGGGCACACACTTTGGGGGGGGGCAATTGGGGGGGCACTTGGAGACACTTTGGGGGGGGGGCACTTGGAGACACTTTGGGGAGGGGGGCACTTGGAGACACTTTGGGGAGGGGGGCACTTGGAGACACTTTGGGGGGGGGGGCACTTGGAGACACTTTGGGGAGGGGGGCACTTGGAGACACTTTGGGGAGGGGGGCACTTGGAGACACTTTGGGGGGGGGGCACTTGGAGACACTTTGGGGTGGGGGGGCACTTGGAGACACTTTGGGGGAGGGGGGCACTTGGAGACACTTTGGGGGAGGGGGGCACTTGGAGACACTTTGGGGAGGGGGGCACTCACTTTGGGGGGAGACACTTTGGGGGGGGGGCACTTGGAGACACTTTGGGGAGGGGGGCAATTACTTTGGGGGGGTTGGAGACACTTTGGGGGGGGGGCACTTGGAGACACTTTGGGGAGGGGGGCACTTGGAGACACTTTGGGGAGGGGGGGCACTTGGAGACACTTTGGGGGGCACTTGGAGACACTTTGGGGAGGGGGGCACTTGGAGACACTTTGGGGAGGGGGGGGCACTTGGAGACACTTTGGGGAGGGGGGCACTTGGAGACACTTTGGGGAGGGGGGGGCACTTGGAGACACTTTGGGAGGGGGGCACTTGGAGACACTTTGGGAGGGGGCACTTGGAGACACTTTGGGAGGGGGGCACTTGGAGACACTTTGGGGGGAGACACTTTGGGGGGGGGGCACTTGGAGACACTTTGGGAGGGGGGCACTTGGAGACACTTTGGGAGGGGGGGGGCACTTGGAGACACCAGTTAGTCCTCTCACTCAAACCCTTGATAATTATTTAATTTTTATGTTGCACCTAAACCCACATTGTCCAGGAATATTATTATGTTACTGAATGTATCCAGAGTACTTTCATATTTCGTTATCAACCAATGCACCAAAAGTATAGTCAATGTAAAATGCACATTAAATCAAACAGTGAAATGTTTGGATTCAGTCTTGTGTCAGGTGAACTGTTGTGTCCTCTCACCTTCAGTCTTATAATTCTCCCATCATCTCCAAACTGTTCCCTTTCAAATCCTACCATAGTTATGCTTTTAAAATGTCTTCTGTGAGAAACATTTCAGTTTAGCCCGATATTCATATAGGATCATTTGCACATATGTAAAGGTTTATCAAACTTCTAATCTTCTTCAACAAACAATAGACCACGAGTAGACAGCTGAAGCAAAGCACATACTTTTAGTTCGAATCCTTTTCTAGGTTCTCAGGGATATGTAACTCTCATTGAGTTGTTCTCTGGGATATGTAACTCTCATTGAGTTGTTCTCTGGGATATGTAACTCTCATTGAGTTGTTCTCAGGGATATGTAACTCTCATTGAGTTGTTCTCAGGGATATGTAACTCTCATTGAGTTATTCTCAGGGATATGTAACTCTCATTGAGTTGTTAATGGGATATGTAACTCTCATTGAGTTGTTAATGGGATATGTAACTCTCATTGAGTTGTTAATGGGATATGTAACTCTCATTGAGTTGTTCTCAGGGATATGTAACTCTCATTGAGTTGTTCTCAGGGATATGTAACTCTCATTGAGTTGTTCTCAGGGATATGTAACTCTCATTGAGTTGTTCTCAGGGATATGTAACTCTCATTGAGTTGTTAATGGTATATGTAACTCTCATTGAGTTGTTAATGGGATATGTAACTCTCATTGAGTTGTTCTCAGGGATATGTAACTCTCATTGAGTTGTTAATGGGATATGTAACTCTCATTGAGTTGTTAATGGGATATGTAACTCTCATTGAGTTGTTAATGGGATATGTAACTCTCATTGAGTTGTTAATGAGATATGTAACTCTCATTGAGTTGTTAATGGGATATGTAACTCTCATTGAGTTGTTCTCAGGGATATGTAACTCTCATTGAGTTGTTAATGGGATATGTAACTCTCATTGAGTTGTTAATGGGATATGTAACTCTCATTGAGTTGTTCTCAGGGATATGTAACTCTCATTGAGTTGTTAATGGGATATGTAACTCTCACTGAGTTGTTAATGGGATATGTAACTCTCATTGAGTTGTTAATGGGATATGTAACTCTCATTGAGTTGTTAATGGGATATGTAACTCTCATTGAGTTGTTCTCAGGGATATGTAACTCTCATTGAGTTGTTCTCAGGGATATGTAACTCTCATTGAGTTGTTAATGGGATATGTAACTCTCATTGAGTTGTTCTCTGGGATATGTAACTCTCATTGAGTTGTTAATGGGATATGTAACTCTCACTGAGTTGTTAATGGAATATGTAACTCTCATTGAGTTGTTAATGGGATATGTAACTCTCATTGAGTTGTTCTCTGGGATATGTAACTCTCATTGAGTTGTTAATGGGATATGTAACTCATTGAGTTGTTTAATTACGTTGTAGCTTAACTGTCCACCTGATCTTTGTGTTTTCATCGTACGCCATAGTTCTAAGTCTGGTGGCTTGAAAGTGCCATACAGATTTTCTATAGCCAACCGATGAGGTAGCTTTACCATCCCCCATGGTCATTCATCAGACACAATCTATCTGAACATGTCTTTAAAGTGTAATGTGTCATCTATACCTTTGTTTTCATCCCTAATGTCACCCTAGTCCCAATACTGTGCACTACTTTTGGGCCCTGGTTAGAAGTAGTGCACTACTTTTGGGCCCTGGTTAGAAGTAGTGCACTACTTTTGGGCCCTGGTTAGAAGTAGTGCACTACTTTTGGGCCCTATTTAGAAGTAGTGCACTACTTTTGGGCCCTGGTTAGAAGTAGTGCACTACTTTTGGGCCCTGTTTAGAAGTAGTGCACTACTTTTGGGCCCTGGTTAGAAGTAGTGTACTACATAGGCAACAGGGTGCCAGTTGGGATTAATCTATACACTACTGAGACCCAACTTCCTGCCGATCTCCACAATTCTCAAAAAAAGCCATGGTGCAATGTTGCCATGACCACGGGCGGCCGTGAAACCGCTGGCAACAGATGCCCACAATAACCTGGGATCTACTTGGCAACCGAGTTCCATACAACAACAGAACAGAATCCTGAAGATTTACACCTGAGGCGGCGGAGTGTGTGTGTGTTGGGGGTGATGGACACACACACACACACACACACACACACACACACACACACACACACACACACACACACACACACACACACACAGAGAGAAAGACAATCTGACAGACTGTGTGCTCATAACCAATGCTAAATTATTGATCATGCTCCCTCGCTGAGCTGGTGTCTGAGCCAGAGAAATATAGTTTTGGGGTAAAACCCTGACAGACTTTTTGACAGAAATAGTTTCTAAATCTCTACCTAGGAGAGATCTGGTGTCTGAGCCAGGGAAATATAGTTTTGGGGTAAAACACTGACAGTAGACTTTCGACTGACATAAATAGTTTCTATATATGTACCAAGTAGAGAGCTGATGTCTGGGCCTATAGGGCTACTTAATGTTAGACCCCTCACTTCCAATGCAGGAACTAATCAATGAACTAATCACTGATCATAATCTTGATGTAATTGGCCTGACTGAAACATGGCTTAAGCCTGATGAATTTACTGTGTTAAAGGCCTCTCCTCCTGGTTACACTAGTGACCATATCCCCCGTGCATCCCGCAAAGGCGGAGTTGTTGCTAACATTTACGATAGCAAATGTCAATTTCCCCCCAAAACCTTTTTATAGCTACTGTTTACAGTACAGGCCATCGTTCCTCACTGAGTTCCCTGAATTCCTATCGGACCTTGTTGTCCTTGCAGATAATACTCACATTTTTGGTGACTTCAATATTTACATGGGAAAGTCCACAGACCCACTCCAGAAGGCATTCGGAGCCATCAACAACTCAGTGGCTTTTGTCTCACATGTCTCCGGACCTAGGGAACAAGGTGCTCCGACCTGGGGCGGCAGGTAGCCCCGAAGCAAGCTTCCAGAAAATTGGAACGGAAATGGAGCTACACCAAACTGGAAGTCTTGTAAAGACCGTACCATGTAGTATTGAAAAGCTGTCACTGCTGCTCGATCATCCTATTTTTCCAACTTAATTGAGGAGAATAAGAACAATTCTACATTTATTTTTGATACGGTCACAAATCTAACTAAAAAGCAGCCTTCCCCAAGAGGGGATGGCTTTCAATTCAGCAGTGATAAATTCATGAACTTCTTTGACAAAAATATCATGATCATTAGAAAGGAAATTACGGACTCCTCTTTAAATCTGCATATTTATTCAAAGCTCAGTTGTCCTGAGTCTGCACAACATTGCCAGGACCTAGGATGAAGAGAGACACACAAGTTGTTGAGTAGTACTATGTTCCATATAACAACCATATATATTCCATACCTATTCCATATAACAACAACATATGTTCCATATAACAACCATATATATTCCATATATATTCCATATAACAACTTATATTCCATACGACAACCATATATATTGCATATAACTGTAACACTTGTCATCTGGGGAAGGAGAGGAGGACCAAGGTGCAGCGTGGTAAGTGTTCATATAACTGTAACACTTGTCGTCTGGGGAAGGAGAGGAGGACCAAGGTGCAGCGTGGTAAGTGTTCATATAACTGTAACACTTGTCGTCTGGGGAAGGAGAGGAGGACCAAGGTGCAGCGTGGTAGGGGTTCATATAACTGTAACACTTGTCGTCTGGGGAAGGAGAGGAGGACCAAGGTGCAGCGTGGTAAGTGTTCATATAACTGTAACACTTGTAAGGAGGAGGGAGGACCAAGGTGCAGCGTGGTAAGGGTTCATATAACTGTAACACTTGTCGTCTGGGGAAGGAGAGGAGGACCAAGGTGCAGTGGTAAGTGTTCATATAACAGTAACACTTGTCGTCTGGGGAAGGAGAGGAGGACCAAGGTGCAGCGTGGTAAGTGTTCATATAACAGTAACACTTGTCGTCTGGGGAAGGAGAGGAGGACCAAGGTGCAGCGTGGTAAGGGTTCATATAACTGTTTTGTTCATATAACTGTAACGCTTGAACACTGTGTTCATCTGGGGAAAACAAAGCGTGGTACAATAACTGTAACAACCTGGGAAGGAGACCAGGTGCCTGGTAAGTGTTCATATTTTAAATATTTTTATGAACACTGAAAACAAAACAATGAACAACCAACGAACAGTCCTGTAAGGTGCAACACAACACTAAACAGAAAATAACCACCCACAACTCAAAAGTGAAATCAGGCTACCTAAGTATGATTATCAATCAGGGACAACGATTGACAGCTGCCTCTGATTGAGATTCATACTCGGCCGAACACAGAAAATCCCAAATGATAGAAAAACGAACATAGACAACCCACACAACTCACGCCCTGACCATACTGAAAAAATACATAATAAAAGAACTAAGGTCAGAACGTGACAAGAACAACCATATATTCCACACAATAACCATATATATTCCAAACACTCAAGTTTTTTAATACTATATCTCTTGACACATTGATGAAAATCTTCATGGCCTCCAAACCTTCAAGCTGCATACTGGACCCTATTCCAACTAAACTACTGAAAGAGCTGCTTCCTGTACTTGGCCCTCCTATGTTGAACATAATAAACGTATCTCTAACCACCGGATGTGTACCAAACTCACTAAAAGTGGCAGTAATAAAGCCTCTCTTGAAAAAGCCAAACCTTGACACAGGAAATAGTAAAACATATTGGCCGATATCGAATCTCCCGTTCCTCCCAAAAATATTGAAAAAGTTGTTGCGCCGCAACTCACTGCCTTCCTGAAGACAAACAATGTATACGAAACGCTTCAGTCTGGTTTTAGACCCCATCATAGCACTGAGACTGTACTCGTTAAGGTGGTAAATTACTATTTAATGGCGTCAGACCGAGGCTGTGCATCTATCCTCGTGCTCCTGAACCTTAGTGCTGCTTTTGATACAATCAATATATATTTTACCTCTTGGTGATGTCATTCGGAAACACAATGTTAATTTTCACTGCTATGCGGACGATACACAGCTGTACATTTAGATGAAACATGGTGAAGCCCCAAAATTGCCCTCCCTGGAAGCCTGTGTTTCAGACATAAGGAAGTGGATGGCGGCAAATGCTTGACTTTTAAACTCGGACAAAACAGAGATGCTTGTTCTGGGTCCCAAGAAACAAAGCAATCATCTGTTGGATCTGACAATTAATCTTAATGGTTGTACAGTCGTCTCAAATAAAACTGTGAAGGACCTCGGCGTTACTCTGGACCCTGATCTCTCTTTTGACGAACATATCAAGACTATTTCAAGGACAGCTTTTTTCCATCTACGTAACATTGCAAAAATCAGAAACTTCCTGTCCAAAAACTTAGCCATGCTTTTGTCACTCCAGATAAGACTACCGCAATGCTCTACTTTCCAGCTACCTGGATAAAGCACTAAATAAACTTAGTTAGTCCTAAACACGGCTGCTAAACATAACTGCTAGAATCTTGTCAAGAACCCCAAAAATGGATCGTATTACTCCAGTGCCTCCCCACACTGGATTCCTGTTAAGGCAAGGGCGGATTTCAAGGTTTTACTGCTAACCTATAAAGCAGTACATGGGCTTGCTCCTACCTATCTCTCTGATTTGGTCCTGCCGTACATACCTACACGTACGCTACGGTCACAAGACTCAGGTCTCCTTACTGCCCCTAGGGCTTTCTCCTACAGAGCTAAATTTTTATGGAATGGTCTGCCTATCCATGTGAGAGACACAGACTCGGTCTCGACCTTTAAGTCTTTATTGAAGACTCATCTCTTCAGAAGGTCCTATGATTGAGTGTAGTCTGGCCCAGGAGTGGGAAGGTGAATGGAAAGGCATCAGAGCGACAAACCGCCCTTGCTGTCTCTGCCTGGCCGGTTCCGCTCTCTCCACTGGGATTCTCTGCCTCTAACCCTATTACAGGGGCTGAGTCACTGGCTTCCATGCCGTCCCTAGAAGGGGTGCGTCAGTTGAGTGGGTTGAGTCACTAATGTGGTCTTTCTGTCTGGGTTGGCACCCCCCCCCCCCTCGGGTTTGTGCAGTCGGGGAGATCTTTGAGGGCTATTCTCGGCCTCAAGATAGTAAGTTGGTGGTTTGAAGATATCCCTCTAGTGGTGTGGGGGCTTTGCTTTGGCAAGGTGGGAGGGGTTATATCCTGCCTGTTTGACCTGTCCGGGGGTATCATCGGATGGGGCCACATTGTCTCCCTACCCCTCCTGTCTCAGCCTCCAGTATTTATGCTGCAGTAGTTTATGTCGGGGGTTAGGATCAGTCTGTTATATTTGGAGTACTTCTCCTGTCTTATCCGGTGTCCTGTGTGTATTTAAGTATGCTTCCTCTCTCTCTCTCTCTTTTTCTCTTTCTTTCTTTCTTCTCTTTCTCTTTCTTTCTCTCTTTCTCTTCTCTTCTTTTTCTCTCTCTCTCTCTTTCTCTCTCTTTCTCTCTCTTTCTCTCTTCTCTCTCTCTCTCTTTTTCTCTCTTTCTCTCTCTTTCTCTCTTGCTCTCTTCTCTCGGAGGACCTGAGCCCTAGGACCATGACTCATGACTAACTGGCCTGATGACTCCTTACTGTCCCCAGTCCACCTGGGCTTGCCGCTAATCCCGTTTTCAACTGTTCTGCCTGCGGCTGTGGAACCCTGACCTGTTCACCGGACGTGAAGAGGAGTGGCCACCCCTCAGAGCCTGGTTCCTCTCTACCCAGTACAGCCAGAAGAGGACTGGCCACCCCTCAGAGCCTGGTTCCTCTCTACCCAGTACAGCCAGAAGAGGACTGGCCCACCCCTCAGAGCCTGGTTCCTCTCTACCCAGTACAGCCAGAAGAGGACTGGCCACCCCTCAGAGCCTGGTTCCTCTCTACCCAGTACAGCCAGAAGAGGACTGGCCACCCCTCAGAGCCTGGTTCCTCTCTACCCAGTACAGCCAGAAGAGGACTGGCCACCCCTCAGAGCCTGGTTCCTCTCTACCCAGTACAGCCAGAAGAGGACTGGCCCACCCCTCAGAGCCTGGTTCCTCTCTACCCAGTACAGCCAGAAGAGGAGTGGCCACCCCTCAGAGCCTGGTTCCTCTCTACCCAGTACAGCCAGAAGAGGACTGGCCACCCCTCAGAGCCTGGTTCCTCTCTACCCAGTACAGCCAGAAGAGGACTGGCCACCCCTCAGAGCCTGGTTCCTCTCTACCCAGTACAGCCAGAAGAGGACTGGCCACCCCTCAGAGCCTGGTTCCTCTCTACCCAGTACAGCCAGAAGAGGACTGGCCCACCCCTCAGAGCCTGGTTCCTCTCTACCCAGTACAGCCAGAAGAGGACTGGCCACCCCTCAGAGCCTGGTTCCTCTCTAGGTTTCTTCCTAGGGTCTTGCTTTCCTAGGGAGTTTTTCATAGCCACCGTGCTTCTACGTCTGCATTGCTTGCTGTTTGGGGTTTTAGGCTGGGTTTCTGTACAGCACTTTGTGACATCGGCTGGTGTGAAAGGGGGCTTTATAAATACATTTGATTGATTGATTGAGAGCTGGTGACTGAGCCAGAGAAATAGAGTTTTGAGGTAAAACACTGACAGTAGAGTTTCTACCTTTACCTAGGAGAGAGCTGGTGACTGAGCCAGAGAAATATAGTTTTGAGGTAAAACACTGACTAGAGGTTCTATCTTCACCTAGGAGAGAGCTGGTGTCTGAGCCAGAGAAATAGAGTTTTGAGGTAAAACACTGACTAGAGGTTCTATCTTTACCTAGGAGAGAGCTGGTGTCTGAGCCAGAGAAATAGAGTTTTGAGGTAAAACACTGACTAGAGTTTCTACCTTTACCTAGGAGAGGACACTAGCGCTGTTAACTGATTCCAAGTATAGACTTTTTTGCTTAATATATATATTTTTGAAAACAAATGGACAAATCCCAAAATGTATACATTATGAAAAGCATGTTTAAAAGAGACTTCATAGTGTTTTTAGCCAGTGTATAAATCATTTCCTCAGGATAGGCCAGGTTAAACGGCAGTGTTTTCTGATCTGCCATGTGACTTATTTGTCATTGGACACTTTCACCTTGGGAAACATTTCCCCTGTCTGCAGTTTTCTGTCTCATCTTGATCTGTCAAAATCTTTGGTAAATGCAGCATAATCCCTCTCTTCCTCTCTTCCTTCCTCTCTCCCTTTCTGTCTCTGTCCTTCTGCCTTTGACTACCTCCACACTCTCTCTCCCTCTCCCTCTCCCTCTCCCTTGCTCTCTCTCTTGCTCTCTCTCTGTCTCTCTCTGTCTCTCTCCCTCTCCCTCTCTCTCTTGCTCTCTTTCTGTCTCTCTCTCTCTCTCTCTCTCTCTCTCTCTCTCTCTCTCTCTCTCTCTCTCCATCCCTCTGCCCCTTCCCTCTCCCTCCATCCCTCCCTCCCTCTCTTTCCCTCCCTCATGCTGACATAGACATAATTTCTGCCAACGGTATTAGCTCACATAGATTGCCACCTTGGCCTTTTAATTTCTGATCAAGTTGTGTGTCTGTGTGTTGCAAGTGTGTGTGTGTGTGTGTGTGTGTGTGTGTGTGTGTGTGTGTGTGTGTGTGTGTGTGTGTGTGTGTGTGTGTGTGTGTGTGTGTCACTTTGGGCCATAGCTTTTTGCTAATCCATCTCTCCTGCCAAAAATATAAACAGAATCCTCTTTATCATGCAGGAACAAACTATCCTCCCTCCCTCCCTCCCTACCTCCCTCCCTCCCTCTACAAACTAGATGCCTTAAATCCCATCCAGAACATTAGGAGGGAGGGAGAGAGGGAGGGATGGAGGGGAGGAGAGAGGGAGTGAGGGAGATGGAGGAGAAAGGTAGAGAGGGAAGAAGAGAGGAGATGGAGATGGAGGAGAGAGGGAGGGAAGTAAGGAGAGAGGTGATGGAGATGGAGGAGAAAGGGAGAGAGGGAAGGAGAGAGGAGATGGAGATGGAGGAGAGAGGGAGGGAGGGAAGGAGAGAGGTGATGGAGGAGGGGAGAAAAGGAGGGAGGGAGATGGAGGGGCGGGGTCTATGTTTTCAGGCAAAGCGGGAGGGTCTGAGTTGATGGGTGAGAGGAGTGAGGGAGGAATGACCTTTTAGAAGAGGAGGAAGTTGAGAAAGTGGAGGGATGAGGTAGTGGTGAGGGAGGATGGGTGAGGGAGAGCTGGAGGGGTTGAAGGGTGAGGATGAATGGGGAGAGGGAATAACTGAGGGTTGACTCTTGAGTGGGAAACCCTTCTCAATGCCATGGTAACAAGGCCTGACCACACTCACTGTATGGAGGGTTCTAAAATAAAATGTCAGAAAGAGCAACAGAGAATAAAGGAGAGAGAGAGAGAGAGAGAGAGAGAGAGAGAGGGTAGAAGAAGAGAGAGAGTAAGAGAGAGGATGGAAGGAGAGAGAGGGATGGAAGGAGAGAGAGATGGAAGGAGAAAGAGAGAGAGAGAGAGAGAGAGAGAGAGAGAGAGAGAGGGTTGGAAGGAGAGAGAGAGAGAGAGAGAGAGAGAGGATGGAAGAGGAGAGACTGACTGGTCTTTGGTCTTTCTTTACTGAAACATTCTCATTTCATTTAACCCCCCTAAAAGTAAAACAACAAAAAAAAAAACTATGAAAATATATCCTGTACTGCATACATGTAGCATCCTCACCTTTGCCCTCGATCCCACGATACAAAACAACACACCACTTCTAGAACCGTATATATAAAACATCTTCCCCAGCTATACAGACATCCCCCAACACACCATATCTCCTGAAACATCTTCCCCAGCTACACAGACAGCCCCCTAACACACCATATCTCCTGAAACATCTTCCCCAACTATACAGACAGCCCCCAACACACCATATCTCCTGAAACATCTTCCCCAGCTATACAGACAGCCCCCCAACACACCATATCTCCTGAAACATCTTCCCCAGCTATACAGACAGCCCCCCAACACACCATATCTCCTGAAACATCTTCCCCAGCTATACAGACAGCCCCCCAACACACCATATCTCCTGAAACATCTTCCCCAGCTATACAGACAGCCCCCAACACACCATATCTCCTGAAACATCTTCCCCAGCTATACAGACAGCCCCCCCCAACACACCATATCTCCTGAAACATCTTCCCCAGCTATACAGACAGCCCCCAACACACCATATCTCCTGAAACATCTTCCCCAGCTATACAGACAGCCCCCCAACACACCATATCTCCTGAAACATCTTCCCCAGCTATACAGACAGCCCCCCCCACCAAAACACCATATCTCCTGAAACATCTTCCCCAGCTATACAGACAGCCCCCCAACACACCATATCTCCTGAAACATCTTCCCCAGCTATACAGACAGCCCCCAACACACCATATCTCCTGAAACATCTTCCCCAGCTATACAGACAGCCCCCCAACACACCATATCTCCTGAAACATCTTCCCCAGCTATACAGACAGCCCCCCAACACACCATATCTCCTGAAACATCTTCCCCAGCTATACAGACAGCCCCCCAACACACCATATCTCCTGAAACATCTTCCCCAGCTATACAGACAGCCCCCAACACACCATATCTCCTGAAACATCTTCCCCAGCTATACAGACAGCCCCCCAAAACACCAAATCTCCTGAAACATCTTCCCCAGCTATACAGACAGGCCCCCAACACACCATATCTCCTGAAACATCTTCCCCAGCTATACAGACAGCCCCCCAACACACCATATCTCCTGAAACATCTTCCCCAGCTATACAGACAGCCCCCCAACACACCATATCTCCTGAAACATCTTCCCAGCTATACAGACAGCCCCCCAACACACCATATCTCCTGAAACATCTTCCCCAGCTATACAGACAGCCCCCCAACACACCATATCTCCTGAAACATCTTCCCCAGCTATACAGACAGCCCCCCAACACACCAAATCTCCTGAAACATCTTCCCCAGCTATACAGACAGCCCCCCAACACACCATATCTCCTGAAACATCTTCCCCAGCTATACAGACAGCCCCCAACACACCATATCTCCTGAAACATCTTCCCCAGCTATACAGACAGCCCCCCAACACACCATATCTCCTGAAACATCTTCCCCAGCTATACAGACAGCCCCCCAACACACCATATCTCCTGAAACATCTTCCCCAGCTATACAGACAGCCCCCCTATACAGACAAAACACCATATCTCCTGAAACATCTTCCCCAGCTATACAGACAGCCCCCAACACACCAAATCTCCTGAAACATCTTCCCAGCTATACAGACAGCCCCCCAACACACCATATCTCCTGAAACATCTTCCCCAGCTATACAGACAGCCCCCAACACACCATATCTCCTGAAACATCTTCCCCAGCTATACAGACAGCCCCCCAACACACCAAATCTCCTGAAACATCTTCCCCAGCTATACAGACAGCCCCCCAACACACCATATCTCCTGAAACATCTTCCCCAGCTATACAGACAGCCCCCAACACACCAAATCTCCTGAAACATCTTCCCCAGCTATACAGACAGCCCCTCCAACACACCATATCTCCTGAAACATCTTCCCCAGCTATACAGACAGCCCCTCCAACACACCATATCTCCTGAAACATCCACACTCTTTGCCATTCTATACAACTCAAACTCAACCCTGAGGCGCGCAGAGACCATCCCATTAAATAACAGTAAAGGGTCTGTTATCCCCTCACCTTTGATCCTGTTCCTCCTTGTTAGACAAACTTCCCCTGAAAAAAAAAGGAAATTCAACAACACACATTTGGCCATCTCGTTATTTGAATACCTGTATCCCATTATAAACACCCCAACAGTAACAGCCACCCCCAACCTCTCACACAGACATTCCAACAGAGACATTAATGGCATTAACCTGACGCACACAGAACAGACATGAATCACAGTTTCTTTCATATCAACGAAAAGGACACCCCTGCCCGATTCCTGGTTCAACCTGTGCCAACCAGCTGTCAGAGGTCAGGGCTCCATGTAGAACCCTCCATTGGAGGTCTCCTGACCTCTTTGGTACTGGGGGTTTGTAGAGTCCCCTCCATCTAAAACCCACCATACTCTCCGCCCCACATACCCCCTGCCACTGATGTGTCTTCACTCCTGTTAGGCTCCTAATGTTCCTTACCTTAATGCAGAGGTTGTAGAGGGCTTTATCTCCCACATCCTCAAACTCCCCCAGGCTCCTAATGTTCCTCACCTTAACACAGAGGTTGTAGAGGGCTTAACCTCCCACCCCCTCAAACCCCCCCAGGCTCCTAATGTTCCTAACCTTAACGCAGAGGTTGTAGAGGGTTTTATCTTAACGCAGAGGTTGTAGAGGGCTTTAACTCCCACATCCTCAAACTCCCCCAGGCTCGGAGTGTTAAAATCTAACAAGTCCTCCAGACACCCATGCCAAACTCCAGTCTCTGCCGTCACCTACAGTGGCGGAAACATTGGTGGCCCCTCCCCCTTTGGCCGCTCAAACACCCCCTTACCGGCTCAGACAGTGCCTCCTGAACCTCCTCCAGGAATCTCTCCAGCATCCTAAGAGACGTTATTCCTGTTTGTTGTGCCAGGACTTCTGGGGGTTTTCCACCCTTCCTCTCCCAGCAGTCTCAGGTCACCCAGCCTTAGTAAACCCCCTGCCATCAGTTGCCTCTGCAGGGTGGCCGACTGAACCGATCTCAAAAGGATGGTTGGGTTGTGGAAGATAGGCTCCTCCCACACCCACAGCCCAGGCTCCACCCCCTTCTCGTGTGGGCCTTAGCAGCTTACGGCCCTCAGCACTGCAGAGTAAAAATCTGAGAGACCTGCTGTACTCAGCCTCTCCAGCTTCATGAGGAACAGCTGCCGGTCCAACCCTAATCCGCCAGCTCTCCTCAGCAGCGCGCATGCTGGCTCCCTCCAGCCAACATCATTATGTTACATCTCTTTAGTAGGAAAGCAGCCACTCTGCTCTCCAGTTCCACCAGGCCCTGTCCTCCTTCGTGGACGGTCATGAACAACACTGCCGCCCTCAGCCAGTGATGTCCCGACCAGGAATCAAAATCCACCAGCTTGTGTTGCAGGTCTGCGAGCAGACCGGCGGGGGGGTTGAGGACAGCCAGTTTATGCCACAGGGAAGACCAGGTTGTTGATTATCAGCAAACCGTCTCTATGTAACACTTGGGACAGGAGGCACCTCCACCTGGCCAGTCTTGACACCACTGCCTGTGACAGCCCCTCCCAGTTCTTCCTGGCCCACCTCTCCGAGCCCAGGTACACCCCCAACACTTTAAGCCCTTCACAATCCCACTGCAAACCCCCTGGAAGCAGAGAGGGGGCCCTATCCCCCCATGTCCCACATAACAGAGCTTTGCTCTTGCCCCAGTTCACCTTAGCTGATGAAGCTCCCTCGTACACCTTCAGACTGGTCTCTAGTTCCTGCATATCCTGACCATCCCTGACCATCACAGAAACGTCATCTGCATATGCTGACACTGCTATTCCTGTCACCACATCCATTCCTGTCCAGCACACTCCCTGCAGTCTCCTGTGTAGCAGTCCTAAAAAAGGCTCAATGGCTGTGTATATAACTGCCCTGATAGAGGGCATCCTGTCTAATGCCCCATCTCACCCAGACTGGCCTACTGAGCCCCCCATCCACCATGCCCCCAGCATACAACATCTTCACACAGGTCATAAAACTCTCCCCAAAACCCAAACACAGACATCACATTAAACAGATACTCATGTCCACTCTATCAAAAGCCTTCTCTTGATCTAAAGAGACCATTTCAAAGTTCACATTAGAACTTCTCTACAAGTCCAACATGTCCCTGATTAAGAACAAGTTGTCCGTGATTGAGCGTCCCGGTACACAATATGTTTGGTCCTTATGTACTATCGAGTCCAGATGGGACTTCAGTCTGTTAGAGAGGACTTTGGCAAATATCTTGTAGTCCGCACAGAGTAATGCCACAGGCCTCCAGTTCTTAAGTTCACACAAGTCCCCTTTTTTGGGCAGGAGAGTCAGAGCCGCCAGAAAGCAGCTCATCGGCAACTCTCCTACACGACCGGGGGACATCTGGGTTACGGCCTCTGCCAGTTCATAGGACAACAGAGGAATGTCCATTTCATCCCTCTGTGCCAGAGAGAGCTTAGGGAGTTCTGCAAACAAAACCTGAGCACACATAGAATCAAACAGTTCTGCCCTATACACCTCAATATAAAACTCCACAGTCTTCTCCCGCATCTCCCCCACCACAGAGGTCACCCTGTCATATCCAAGATGGCGTAGCAGTAAGGTCCCTTGTATATATTGTTTCTTTTTCGTTTTTTTACATATTTTTCTTCACATATCTCTTTAAAAACATTTTGCTAAACCTAAGCTTCCAAATACTCTCCTGCAACCCACCTCACCCAATGTAGCTATTCTTCCTAAAGTATTTATATTTACTTTGGAACCGGAACCCCTCAACTGAAGCTAGCCAGCTAACCACCAGCTATGCTAGCGGTCTTCAGCTAACCGGTCATCAGCTAAGCTAACCTTTAGCTCGGAAAGCTCTCGCCAGTTCGAACAACGCGACTCTAACCAGAGCATAACGGACCTATTTATTTTTCATCCCCGGATTCCCACCACAAACGGAACATTTTTCAGCTGGATCTTCACAACTAGCTATCTAGCTAAACCGCAACCCCGGATGATTACTCCTGGCTAGTGTTTCCACCCACTTAGCGTGAAGCTAGCCCGGCCAGCGCACCTGTACTACCACCGTAGCATACTCCTGGGCTACAATACCGGGCCCACGACCGGTCTATCGATGTCACCGCATGAAGAGGAATAAACAGACTCACCCCATCGCGACGTCCCCCAAAGGCTAACTCTCTAGCCCTCGCTATCTCCCTGCTTGCTAAACTCGGTCTGCTAACTGCTACCTTGTTTAGCCCGGGCCTACGAACTGTTAGCTTGTTAGCACAGGCCTGCTAACTGTCTGAATCACCGCGTCCCAAACACTCACCGTACCCATATTTACTTTCTATCTCTTCTTGATTTTTAATCTGTTTATACCTTTCCGGAAACCTGCCTCACCCAATGTGATACGGAATCGCTATTATTTTTAATTTTTAGAACACACTCAAGAACCTCCAGAAGCTAACCAGCTAACTAGCTACAAGCTATTTAGTCATTGTTAACTTTTTTTCAACCTGGATAACACTCGCCAGTCCAGCTTCCCTGCCCCATCCACCGCTGCCCCCTGGACACTGATCTCTTGGCTACATAGCTGATGCACTCTGGACTGTCCATTAATCACGGTACTCCATTCTGCTTGTTTATGTTTTATCTGTCGGCCCGTTGCCTAGTCAACGCCATTTT
Organism: Oncorhynchus tshawytscha; assembly: GCF_018296145.1. Lineage (NCBI taxonomy): Eukaryota > Metazoa > Chordata > Actinopteri > Salmoniformes > Salmonidae > Oncorhynchus > Oncorhynchus tshawytscha. Next base: position 39,095 of record NW_024608858.1, on the reverse strand, counting down.
ACCTGCTGTTGTTGTGCTGTGATTACTGTATGCCTTGCTGTATGTCTCTCTCAAATGTCAATATGCCTTGTATACTGTTGCTCAGGTTAGTTATCATTGTTCTAGTTTACAATGGGGCCCCTAGTTCTACTCTTCATACCCCTGATAACTCCTTTGTCCCACCTCCCACACATGCGGTGACCTCACCCATTACAACCAGCATGTCCAGAGATACAAACTCTCTCATCATCACCCAGTGCCTGGGCTTACCTCCGCTGTACCCGCACCCCACCATACCCCTGTCTGCGCATTATGCCCTGAATATATTCTACCATGCCCAGAAACCTGCTCCTCTTATTCTCTGTCCCCAACGCTCTAGGCGACCAGTTTTGATAGCCTTTAGCTGCACCCTCATACTACTCCTTCTCTGTTCCGCGGGTGATGTGGAGGTAAACTCAGGCCCTGCATGTCCCCAGGCACCCTCATTTGTTGACTTCTGTGATCGAAAAAGCCTTGGTTTCATGCATGTCAACATCAGAAGCCTCCTCCCTAAGTTTGTTTTACTCACTGCTCTAGCACACTCTGCTAACCCTGATGTCCTTGCTGTGTCTGAATCCTAGCTCAGGAAGGCCACCAAAATTCAGAGATTTCCATACCCAACTATAACATCTTCCGTCAAGATAGAACTGCCAAAGGGGGAGGAGTTGCAGTCTACTGCAGAGATAGCCTGCAAAGTAATGTCATACTTTCCAGGTCCATACCCAAACAGTTTGAACTAGTAATTTTGAAAATTACTCTCTCCAGAAATAAGTCTCTCACTGTTGCCGCCTGCTACCGACCCCCTCAGCTCCCAGCTGTGCCCTGGACACCATTTGTGAATTGATCGCCATCTAGCCTCAGAATTTGTTCTGTTAGGTGACCTAAACTGGGATATGCTTAACACCCCGCCAGTCCTACAATCTAAGCTAGATGCCCTCAATCTCACACAAATCATCAAGGAACCCACCAGGTACAACCCTAACTCTGTAAACAAGGGCACCCTCATAGACGTCATCCTGACCAACTGGCCCTCCAAATACACCTCCGCTGTCTTCAACCAGGATCTCAGCGATCACTGCCTCATTGCCTGAATCCGCTACGGAGCCGCAGTCAAACGACCACCCCTCATCACTGTCAAACGCTCCCTAAAACACTTCTGTGAGCAGGCCTTTCTAATCGACCTGGCCCGGGTATCCTGGAAGGACATTGACCTCATCCCGTCAGTTGAGGATGCCTGGTCATTCTTTAAAAGTAACTTCCTCACCATTTTAGATAAGCATGCTCCATTCAAAAAATGCAGAACTAAGAACAGATACAGTCCTTGGTTCACCCCAGACCTGACTGCCCTCGACCAGCACAAAAACATCCTGTGGCGGACTGCAATAGCATCGAATAGTCCCCGTGATATGCAACTGTTCAGGGAAGTCCGGAACCAATACACGCAGTCAGTCAGGAAAGCTAAGGCCAGCTTCTTCAGGCAGAAGTTTGCATCCTGTAGCTCCAACTCCAAAAAGTTCTGGGACACTGTGAAGTCCATGGAGAACAAGAGCACCTCCTCCCAGCTGCCCACTGCACTGAGGCTAGGTAACATGGTCACCACCGATAAATCCATGATTATCGAAAACTTCAATAAGCATTTCTCAACGGCTGGCCATGCCTTCCGCCTGGCTACTCCAACCTCGGCCAACAGCTCCGCCCCCCCGGCAGCTCCTCGCCCAAGCCTCTCCAGGTTCTCCTTTACCCAAATCCAGATAGCAGATGTTCTGAAAGAGCTGCAAAACCTGGACCCGTACAAATCAGCTGGGCTTGACAATCTGGATCCCCCATTTCTGAAACTATCCGCCGCCATTGTCGCAACCCCTATTACCAGCCTGTTCAACCTCTCTTTCATATCGTCTGAGATCCCCAAGGATTGGAACGCTGCCGCAGTCATCCCCCTCTTCAAAGGGGTAGACACCCTGGACCCAAACTGTTACAGACCTATATCCATCCTGCCCTGCCTATCTAAGTTCTTCGAAAGCCAAGTCAACAAACAGGTCACTGACCATCTCGAATCCCACCGTACCTTCTCCGCTGTGCAATCTGGTTTCCGAGCCGGTCACGGGTGCACCTCAGCCACACTCAAGGTACTAAACGATATCATAACCGCCATCGATAAAAGACAGTACTGTGCAGCCGTCTTCATTGACCTTGCCAAGGCTTTCGACTCTGTCAATCACCATATTCTTATCGGCAGACTCAGTAGCCTCGGTTTTTTCGGATGACTGCCTTGCCTGGTTCACCAATTACTTTGCAGACAGAGTTCAGTGTGTCAAATCGGAGGGCATGCTGTCCGGTCCTCTGGCAGTCTCTATGGGGGTGCCACAGGGTTCAATTCTCGGGCCGACTCTTTCTCTGTATATATCAATGATGTTGCTCTTGCTGCGGGCGATTCCCTGATCCACCTCTACGCAGACGACACCATTCTATATACTTTCGGCCCGTCATTGGACACTGTGCTATCTAACCTCCAAACAAGCTTCAATGCCATACAACACTCCTTCCGTGGCCTCCAAATGCTCTTAAACGCTAGTAAAACCAAATGCATGCTTTTCAACCGATCGCTGCCTGCACCCGCATGCCCGACTAGCATCACCACCCTGGATGGTTCCGACCTTGAATATGTGGACATCTATAAGTACCTAGGTGTCTGGCTAGACTGCAAACTCTCCTTCCAGACTCATATCAAACATCTCCAATCGAAAATCAAATCAAGAGTCGGCTTTCTATTCCGCAACAAAGCCTCCTTCACTCACGCCGCCAAGCTTACCTAGTAAAACTGACTATCCTTCCGATCCTCGACTTCGGCGATGTCATCTACAAAATGGCGTCCAACACTCTACTCAGCAAACTGGATGCAGTCTATCACAGTGCCATCCGTTTTGTCACTAAAGCACCTTATACCACCCACCACTGCGACTTGTATGCTCTAGTCGGCTGGCCCTCGTTACATATTCGTCGCCAGACCCACTGGCTCCAGGTCATCTACAAGTCCATGCTAGGTAAAGCTCCGCCTTATCTCAGTTCACTGGTCACGATGGCAACACCCATCCGTAGCACGCGCTCCAGCAGGTGTATCTCACTGATCATCCCTAAAGCCAACACCTCATTTGGCCGCCTTTCGTTCCAGTACTCTGCTGCCTGTGACTGGAACGAATTGCAAAAATCGCTGAAGTTGGAGACTTTTATCTCCCTCACCAACTTCAAACATCAGCTATCTGAGCAGCTAACCGATCGCTGCAGCTGTACATAGTCTATTGGTAAATAGCCCACCCATTTTCACCTACCTCATCCCAATACTGTTTTTATTTATTTACTTTTCTGCTCTTTTGCACACCAATATCTCTACCTGTACATGACCATCTGATCATTTATCACTCCAGTGTTAATCTGCAAAATTGTAATTATTCGCCTACCTCCTCATGCCTTTTGCACACATTGTATATAGACTCCCCCCTTTGTTTTCTACTGTGTTATTGACTTGTTAATTGTTTATTCCATGTGTAACTCTGTGTTGTCTGCTCACACTGCTATGCTTTATCTTGGCTAGGTCGCAGTTGCAAATGAGAACTTGTTCTCAACTGGCCTACCTGGTTAAATAAAGGTGAAATAAAAAATTAAAAAATTAAAAACCCTCCCATCAGACAGCCACATCTCCCCTCCACAACAGAGGTCACCCTCCCATCAGACAGCCACATCTCCCCTCCACAACAGAGGTCACCCTCCCATCAGACAGCCACATCTCCCCTCCACCACAGAGGTCACCCTCCCATCAGACAGCCACATCTCCCCTCCACAACAGAGGTCACCCTCCCATCAGACAGCCACATCTCCCCTCCACAACAGAGGTCACCCTCCCATCAGACAGCCACATCTCCCCTCCACAACAGAGGTCACCCTCCCATCAGACAGCCACATCTCCCCTCCACCACAGAGGTCACCTGCCCATCAGACAGCCCCATCTCCACCACCACAGAGGTCACCCTCCCATCAGACAGCCCCATCTCCACCACCACAGAGGTCACCCTCCCATCAGACAGCCCCATCTCCTCCACCACAACAGAGGTCACCTGCCCATCAGACAGCCCCATCTCCTCCACAACAGAGGTCACCTGCCCATCAGACAGCCACATCTCCTCCACCACAACAGAGGTCACCTGCCCATCAGACAGCCACATCTCCCCCACCACAGAGGTCACCTGCCCATCAGACAGCCACATCTCCCCTCCACAACAGAGGTCACCCTCCCATCAGACAGCCACATCTCCTCCACCACAGAGGTCACCTACCCATCAGACAGCCCCATCTCCCCTCCACAACAGAGGTCACCCTCCCATCAGACAGCCACATCTCCCCTCCACAACAGAGGTCACCCTCCCATCAGACAGCCACATCTCCCCTCCACAACAGAGGTCACCCTCCCATCAGACAACCACATCTCCCCCACCACAGAGGTCACCCGCCCATCAGACAGCCGTAGACAATGCATACCCTTGGCTTCACCACTCTGTCTTTCCAAACCAAAGAAGAAGGATCTGAGAGCATCCATCTCCTTGAGCATGGAGAACCTATCTCTTACAAGTGCTCCCTTTGCTTTAACCTGGAAAAAACTGCCCAGGTCCCTACGTAATTCAGCCAAATCAGTCTTGAGGCCTACATTGCCTTGCCCCACCCTCTCTACCTCCATCTCACTAATACAACGCTCTAGTTCCCCCAATACTCTACTAGCCTCTGAGGAGGAGATATCTGTATACTGTTGACATAAAAGCAGTATTTCCTCACATCCCACTCAGAGACTGATACTCCTCTCTTCACTGCCCCCACCTTTCCCAAAAGGTCTGGAAACCTGAGCAGAAAGTGGCATCTTGTAAGAGCTTTACATTAAACTTCCAATAGGATGCCTGCCGAGGCCCTGGTGAAATAGACAGCCGAGCCATGGGTATGTGATGATCTGAAAACCCCACTGGGAGAATGGTAGTTTCCAACAGACTATTGCTCTGAATCCTGGACATGTAAAAATGATCAAGTTGGGCTGCCCTCACCCTAGCCCCAAAAACCTTCACCCATGTATACTGTCTTGTGTTGGGATGTTTAGTTCTCCAAACATCCACTAGGTTGAACTGATTAATGATGTCCCTTAACACTCCCATTGACACTGAATGAGGCTCTTCCCCATTTCTGTCTTTGGTAAAAATCCATTGTACAGTTCCAGTCCCCTCCGACCACCACCATCTCCTCAGGCGCTACCTGTGAGAGTTCCTGTCTAAGACTCCCAAATAGAACCCCTCTTTCTCTCCCTGTGTTAGGCGCATACACATTTATGAAGACAAAACCCATGTTGTTAATTTCTGCTTTTACAACAAGCAGCCTACCTCCACACACTTCCTTTGAGGAGGTTTTCCAGACAGCCCCGGTGCTAAAGGACTGCCACCCCTGCACTAAGATCTGTCCCATGGCTCAACACACAGACAGCCCCGGTGCTAAAGGACTGCCACCCCTGCACTAAGATCTGTCCCATGGCTCAACACACAGACAGCCCCGGTGCTAAAGGACTGCCACCCCTGCACTAAGATCTGTCCCATGGCTCAACACACAGACAGCCCCGGTGCTAAAGGACTGCCACCCCTGCACTAAGATCTGTCCCATGGCTCAACACACAGACAGCCCCGGTGCTAAAGGACTGCCACCCCTGCATTAAGATCTGTCCCATGGCTCAACACACAGACAGCCCCGGTGCTAAAGGACTGCCACCCCTGCACTAAGATCTGTCCCATGGCTCAACACACAGACAGCCCCGGTGCTAAAGGACTGCCACCCCTGCACTAAGATCTGTCCCATGGCTCAACACACAGACAGCCCCGGTGCTAAAGGACTGCCACCCCTGCACTAAGATCTGTCCCATGGCTCAACACACAGACAGCCCCGGTGCTAAAGGACTGCCACCCCTGCATTAAGATCTGTCCCATGGCTCAACACACAGACAGCCCCGGTGCTAAAGGACTGCCACCCCTGCACTAAGATCTGTCCCATGGCTCAACACACAGACAGCCCCGGTGCTAAAGGACTGCCACCCCTGCACTAAGATCTGTCCCATGGCTCAACACACAGACAGCCCCGGTGCTAAAGGACTGCCACCCCTGCATTAAGATCTGTCCCATGGCTCAACACACAGACAGCCCCGGTGCTAAAGGACTGCCATCCCTGCACTAAGATCTGTCCCATGGCTCAACACACAGACAGCCCCGGTGCTAAAGGACTGCCATCCCTGCACTAAGACCTGTCCCATGGCTCAACACACAGACAGCCCCGGTGCTAAAGGACTGCCACCCCTGCACTAAGATCTGTCCCATGGCTCAACACACTTGCCCCTTTCCACCAGAGCCCCCAATTGACTTCATTCACCACATCTATGTACTAAACACTGTGTGTCTCCTGCAGCAACAACACCTTTACTTTTTTTGTTTTAAATATTCACCCAACACACTCCTCTTTCCAGCATCTCTAGCGACATTATATTAAGTGATCCTACCGGAAGAGTCTCCATAAGAAGTGGGAGAAAAGCCAGCAAAGAAAGAGACCAATAGCAAAGCTCAAAAAGCCTCAGTGCCAGAAAGAAACTATACATCTAAACAGCTTCCAAACCCCAGGAAACTAACTCTGTCCTCTTCCACCCTAACCAGGAAACTAACTCTGTCCTCTTCCACCCAAACCAGGAAACTAACTCTGTCCTCTACCACCCAAACCAGGAACCTAACTCTGTCCTCTTCCACCCAAACCAGGAAACTAACTCTGTCCTCTTCCACCCTAACCAGGAAACTAACTCTGTCCTCTTCCACCCTAACCAGGAAACTAACTCTGTCCTCTTCCACCTTAACCAGGAAACTAACTTTGTCCTCTACCACCCAAACCAGGAACCTAACTCCGTCCTCGTCACCCGAACCAGGAAACTAACTCTGTCCTCTTCCACCCGAACCAGGAAACTAACTCTGTCCTCTTCCACCCTAACCAGGAAACTAACTCTGTCCTCTTCCACCCAAACCAGGAAACTAACTCTGTCCTCTTCCACCCTAACCAGGAAACTAACTCTGTCCTCTTCCACCTTAACCAGGAAACTAACTTTGTCCTCTTCCACCCTAACCAGGAAACTAACTCTGTCCTCTTCCACCTTAACCAGGAAACTAACTCTGTCCTCTTCCACCCTAACCAGGAAACTAACTCTGTCCTCTTCCACCCAAACCAGGAAACTAACTCTGTCCTCTACCACCCAAACCAGGAACCTAACTCCGTCCTCGTCACCCGAACCAGGAAACTAACTGTCCTCTTCCACCGGAACCAGGAAACTAACTCTGTCCTCTTCCACCCTAACCAGGAAACTAACTCTGTCCTCTTCCACCCTAACCAGGAAACTAACTCTGTCCTCTTCCACCTTAACCAGGAAACTAACTTTGTCCTCTTCCACCCAAACCAGGAAACTAACTCTGTCCTCTTCCACCCGAACCAGGAAACTAACTCTGTCCTCTTCCACCCGAACCAGGAAACTAACTCTGTCCTCTTCCACCCGAACCAGGAAACTAACTCTGTCCTCTTCCCCCTAACCAGGAAACTAACTCTGTCCTCTTCCACCCGAACCAGGAAACTAACTCTGTCCTCTTCCACCCTAACCAGGAAACTAACTCTGTCCTCTTCCACCCAAACCAGGAAACTAACTCTGTCCTCTTCCACCCTAACCAGGAAACTAACTCTGTCCTCTTCCACCCTAACCTGGAAAAGACCTGTGGATACCGCTATAACAAATAGTCCATTAACCCTCCACCATAGAAAATAAACATGGACAGAATAAAGAACATTAGTTAGGACAGAGTCCTCCACACCAAACACTCAAACTCCCAAAAACTCCCAGCATGCACTGCAAGAGAGAAAGAAAGAGAGAGAGAGGAGAAAGGATGGATGATTAAATAGAGAGAGAGAGAGGAGAGAGGATGGAAGAGGAGAGAGAGAGAGAGAGAGAGAGAGAGAGAGATGGAACAGGAAAGAGGGAGGAGAAAGAGAGAGAGAGAGAGAGAGAGAGAGAGAGAGAGAGAGAGAGGAGAGAGAGAAAGGAGAGAAGAGGATGGAACAGAGAGAGAGAGAGAGAGAGAGAGAGAGAGAGAGAGAGAGAGAGAGAGAGAGAGAGAGAGGAGGATGGAACAGGAAAGAGGGAGAGAGAGAGAGAGAGAGAGAGAGAGAGAGAGAGAGAAGAGAGAGAGAGAGAGAGATGGAACAGAGAGAGAGAGAGAGAGAGAGAGAGAGAGAGAGAGAGAGAGAGAGAGAGAGAGAGAGAGGATGGAACAGGAAAGAGGAGAGAGAGAGAGAGAGACAGAGAGAGAGAGAGAGAGAGAGAGAGAGAGAGAGAGAGAGAGGATGGAACAGGAAAGAGGAGAGAGAGAGAGAGAGAGAGAGAGAGAGAGAGAGAGAGAGAGAGAGAGACAGAGAGAGAGAGAGAGAGAGAGAGAGAGAGAGAGAGAGAGAGAGAGAGAGAGAGAGAGAGAGAGGATGGAAGAGGAAAGAGGGAGAGAGAGAGGATGGGAGAGGAAAGAGGGAGAGAGAGAGCGGGGATGGAAAAGGAAAGAGAGGGCGGGTCTGTACGAGAGACAGAGATATATAGAGAGAGTTTGTGAGAGAGGAAGAGAATTAGGCCATTCATCCGCTCGTCTAGAGAAGGATGCAGTCTGAATGCTGTCTGACTGAAAAAACACTATTGACGTTGTCACAGAATACACTATTGAACCAGACTGCAGTTATACAACAGACACACACACTCACACACACCGGCATGCACACACAGGCACTCACACACATAGGCATGCACACACAGGCACTCACACACACCGGCATGCACACACAGGCACTCACACACATAGGCATGCACACACAGGCACTCACACAGGCACTCACACAGGCATGCACACACAGGCACTCACACACATAGGCATGCACACACAGGCACTCACACACAGGCATGCACACACAGGCACTCACACACATAGGCATGCACACACAGGCATGCACACACAGGCACTCACACACATAGGCATGCACACACAGGCACTCACACACATAGGCATGCACACACAGGCACTCACACACATAGGCATGCACACACAGGCACTCACACACACACATAGGCATGCACACACAGGCACTCACACACATAGGCATGCACACACAGGCACTCACACATGCACATAGGCATGCACACACAGGCACTCACACACACACATAGGCATGCACACACAGCACTCACACACAGGCATGCACACACAGGCACTCACACACACACACACACACACACACACACAGGCACTCACACACACACACACAGTTACACACCACAGTTACCCCACACAGGTACACTCATTATGCATGCAAAGGATACACACACACTCATTATGACAAAGGATACACATAAGCATCGAAGACAGAACTCCAGTTTTCTGTGTGTGTGTGTGTGTGTGTGTGTGTGTGTGTGTGTGTGTGTAAGGTGTGTGTGTGTGTGTGTGTGTGTGTGTGTGTGTGTGTGTGTGTGTGTGTGTGTGTGTGTGTGTGTGTGTGTGTGTGTGTGTGTGTGTGTGTGTGTGTGTGTGTGTGTGTGTGTGTGTGTGTGTGTGTGTGTGTGTGTGTGTGTGTGTGTGTGTGTGTGTGTGTGTGTGTGTGTGTGTGTGTGTGTGTGTGTGTGTGTGTGTGTGTGTGTGTGTGTGTGTGTGTGTGTGTGTGTGTGTGTGTGTGTGTGTGTGTGTGTGTGTTTCCATCTACACCCTGTTAGGTAATTAGTCTCAGGGGAAGCCTGCTGCCCTCTACTGCAGTATTAAGACCCTAATAAGACTCTAAACACACACACACACACACACACACACACACACACACACACACACACACACACACACACACACACACACACACACACACACACACACACACACACACACACACACACATACACTTGAAGAGATTCAAGGCCACGTTTCTTTTTTCTGCTCAAGGAAGTGAACCGAACTGAACATAAGAGCTTTTGATATCATACTCTTTCTGATATACAAGTCTCCCTCACTGTCATACATTCAACATCTCCCAGTCTCTCAGACATTCAATATATCTTAGTCTCTCAGAAATTCAATATCTCTTAGTCTCTCAGAAATTCACTATCTCTTAGTCTCTCAGACATTCAATATCTCTTAGTCTCTCAGAAATTCAATATCTCTTAGTCTCAGAAATTCAATATCTCTTAGTTTCTCAGAAATTCAATATCTCTTAGTCTCTCAGAAATTCAATATCTCTTAGTCTCTCAGAAATTCAATATCTCTTAGTCTCTCAGAAATTCAATATGTCTTAGTCTCTCAGAAATTCAATATCTCTTAGTCTCTCAGAAATTCAATATCTCTGTCTCAGACATTCAATATCTCTGTCTCAGACATTCAATATATCTGTCTCAGAAATTCAATATCTCTTATTCTCTCAGAAATTCAATATTTCTGTCTAATAGATATTCAATATCTCTTATTCTCTCAGACATTCAATATCTCTGTCTCATAGACATGCAATACCTCTTAATCTTACAGACATTCAATACCTCTGTCTCAAACATTCAATATCTCTGTCTCAGACATTCAATATCTCTGCATCAGACATTCAATATCTCTGCATCAGACATTCAATATCTCTGTCTGACATTCAATATCTCTTTATCATAGACATTCAATATCTCTGTCTCAGACATTCAATATCTCTGTCTCAGACATTCAATATATCTGTCTCAGACATTCAATATCTCTGTCTCAGACATTCAATATCTCTGCATCAGACATTCAATATCTCTGCATCAGACATTCAATATCTCTTTCTCAGACATTCAATATCTGTGTCTCAGGCATTCAATATCTCTGTCTCAGACATTCAATATCTCTGTCTCAGACATTCAATATCTCTGTCTCAGATATTCAGTATCTCTGTCTCAGACATTCAATATCTCTGTCTCAGACATTCAATATCTCTGTCTCAGACATTCAGTATCTTTGTATCAGACATTCAATATCTCTGTCTCAGACATTCAATATCTCTGTCTCAGACATTCAATACCTATGTCTCAAACATTCAGTATCTCTGTCTCAGACATTCAATATCTCTGTCTCAGACATTCAGTATCTCTGTCTCAGACATTCAATATCTCTGTCTCAGACATTCAGTATCTCTGTCTCAGTATCTCTGTCTCAGACATTCAATATCTCTGTCTCAGTATCTCTGTCTCAGACATTCAATATCTCTTTCTCATAGACATTCAATATCTCTTTCTCAGACATTCAATATCTCTGTCTCAGACATTCAATATCTCTGTCTCAGACATTCAATATCTCTGTCTCAGACATTCAATATCTCTGCATCAGCCATTCAATATCTCTGCATCAGACATTCAATATCTCTGCATCAGACATTCAGTATCTCTGTCTCAGACATTCAATGTCTCAGACATTCAATATCTGTGTCTCAGGCATTCAATATCTCTGTCTCAGACATTCAATATCTCTGTCTCAGACATTCAATATCTCTGTCTCAGACATTCAGTATCTCTGTCTCAGACATTCAATATCTCTGTCTCAGACATTCAATATCTCTGTCTCAGACATTCAGTATCTCTGTCTCAGACATTCAATATCTCTGTCTCAGACATTCAATATCTCTGTCTCAGACATTCAATATCTCTGTCTCAGACATTCAATATCTCTGTCTCAGACATTCAATATCTCTTTCTCAGACATTCAATATCTCTTTCTCAGACATTCAATATCTCTTTCTCAGACATTCAATATCTCTTTCTCAGACATTCAATATCTCTTTCTCAGACATTCAATATCTCTGTCTCAGACATTCAATATCTCTGTCTCAGACATTCAATATCTCTGTCTCAGACATTCAATATCTCTGTCTCAGACATTCAATATCTCTTTCTCATAGACATTCAATATCTCTTTCTCAGACATTCAATATCTCTTTCTCAGACTTGAAAATTCATTCAAAACCAACCACTAGGGGCAACATCTCTCAAGGAAGCTTCTTTGCAGACATTCAATATCTCTGTCTCAGACATTCAATATCTCTGTCTCAGACATTCAATATCTCTGTCTTTAGACATTCAATATCTCTTCTCAGACATTCAATATCTCTGTCTCAGACATTCAATATCTCTTTCTCAGACATTCAATCTCTACAGCAGAGGTGAATGTTCTCTACAGCAGAGGTGTCTCAGACATTCAATATCTCTTTCTCAGACATTCAATATCTCTGTCTCAGACATTCAATATCTCTTTCTCAGACATTCAATATCTCTGTCTCAGACATTCAATATCTCTGTCTCAGACATTCCATATTCCTGTCTCAGAGACATTCAAAATCCTCTTCCATTCCTTGTAGACATTCCATTTATCAGTCTGTCAGTGGTGGTCAAAACAGGTATCTCTAAAACGTCATGCAGATAGCTCAAAATGACTTGAAAATCAGAGGTCTGTCCATGTACTGAGGAAGACAGGTAAATGAACCTTCAAAACCAACCATTCCTGTGGCGGTCCTCAGAGAGACAGGTATCTCTTGAACGTCACAGCAGAGGTAAGCTTGGGTTTTCCATTCCTGTGGCATGAGAGACAGGTATGTCTAATGAACGACTGCAGGGTGGTGGATGGGCTCAATCCTTGACTTAGTAGTAGTGGTTTCTTTGCAGACAATTTGACCATGAAGGCCTGGGTCTTCCATTCCTGTCTCCTCTGAGAGACAGGTATGATGAACGTTGAGAGAGGTGTCTTCCATTCTGTTACCTTGAACTCTGTGAAGCATTTATTTTGTCTTCAATTTCTGAGGCTGGTATCTCTAATGAACGTTTCCTCTACAGCAGAGGTAACTCTGGGTCTTCCATTCCTGTGGCGGTCCTCATGAGAGACAGGTATCTCTAATGAACGTTTCCTCTACAGCAGAGGTAACTCTGGGTCTTCCATTCCTGTGGCTGTCCTCATGAGAGACAGGTATCTCTAATGAACGTTTCCTCTACAGCAGAGGTAACTCTGGGTCTTCCATTCCTGTGGCTGTCCTCATGAGAGACAGGTATCTCTAATGAACGTATCCTCTACAGCAGAGGTAACTCTGGGTCTTCCATTCCTGTGGTGGTTCCTCATGAGAGACAGGTATCTCTAATGAACGTTTCCTCTGCAGCAGAGGTAACTCTGGGTCTTCCATTCCTGTGGCGGTCCTCATGAGAGACAGGTATCTCTAATGAACGTTTCCTCTGCAGCAGAGGTAACTCTGGGTCTTCCATTCCTGTGGCTGTCCTCATGAGACAGGTATCTCTAATGAACGTATCCTCTACAGCAGAGGTAACTCTGGGTCTTCCATTCCTGTGGCGGTCCTCATGAGAGACAGGTATCTCTAATGAACGTATCCTCTACAGCAGAGGTAACTCTGGGTCTTCCGTTCCTGTGGCTGTCCTCATGAGAGACAGGTATCTCTAATGAACGTATCCTCTACAGCAGAGGTAACTCTGGGTCTTCCATTCCTGTGGCTGTCCTCATGAGAGACAGGTATCTCTAATGAACGTATCCTCTACAGCAGAGGTAACTCTGGGTCTTCCATTCCTGTGGCGGTCCTCATTAGAGACAGTTTTCATCACAGCCCTTGATATTTTTTTTGCGACTGCACGTGAAGAAACTTTCAAAGTTCTTGACATTTTTCCGGATTGACTGCATAGCCAGGTGTCTCCATCACTCAGACATCATTTACAAACGAAGCTTAGTGTTTAGTGATGTTTAGTGTTTAGTTACATAAGAATTCATTTTTGCCCAGGTGGTTGTCAAGGTGTTGTAACCCTGTCGAAAAGGGTGTACGCACGCACGCACACACGCACACACACACACACACACACACACACACACACACACACACACACACACACACACACACACACACACACACACACACACACACACACACACACACACGCGTTCTCACACACGGTCTCACACACACACACACACACACACACACACAGTATATAGTCCTTCTAGTAGCTGCTGTAGTAGTGGAGAATTCATTCTGTCTCGTCAAGCCTCGTGGTGGTTATGATGATTGAACTCTGCTGCGTGATGTTTTAGGAATAGACAGCATTTCCCCACATACTACGTGTGTGTTATGTCTGTGTGTGTGTGTGTGTGTGTGTTATGTCTGTGTTGAGTGAGGGGGCTGTACAGTATGTGTGTGTACAGTAGAGTAGAGATTGTGTGTGTGTGTGTGTGACTGTGTGTGTCTGTGTGTGTGTTGTGTGTGTGTGTGTGTGTGTGTGTGTGTGTGTGTGTGTGTGTGTGTGTGTGTGTGTGTGTGTGTTTAGCTCTTGCTTAATTATCTCGGGACATCTCAAACATTCTTTTAAAATTGAACATGAAAGGCAACCTTCTCTATTTTTACATTTTCTCTTCTCTCTCTCTCACTTTCTCTTTTCTCTCTGTCCATCTCTCGATGTAGAAGAGAAGGGGGGAAAACTTTATAGTCATTAATCTGTAGGGACTGACACAAAGAGAGAGAGACAGAGAGGGAGCGATAGAGAGAGAGCTGGAGACAGGTAGAGAGAGAAAGGGAGGGAGAGAGAGGGAGAGGGAGAGAGCTGGTGATAGGTAGATAGCTGGAGAGGAAGAGAATGGTAGAGAGGGAGAGAGACAGAGAGGGAAGGATAGAGAGAGAGCTGGAGAGGGAGAGAGTGGAGAGAGGGAGAGAGAGAAGTAGAGAAAGGTAGAGAGGGAGAGAGAGAATGGAGAGAGATAGAGAGCTGGAGAGAGGTATAGATGGAGAGAGAAAAGAAAGAGAGCTGGAGATAGGTAGAGAGAGAGAGAGAGAGAGAGAGAGAGAGAGAGAGAGAGAGAGAGAGAGAGAGAGAGAGAAAAACATAAAGAGGGAGGGATAGTGAGAGAGAAGAGAGTTTTTGTGAAGAGAACATCTCAAGAGAATACCTCAAGAGAATATCTCAAAAGAATACCTCAAGAGAATATCTCAAGACAATACCTCAAGAGAATATCTCAAGAGAATACCTCAAGAGAATATCGCAAGAGAATATCTCAAGACAATACCTCAAGAGAATACTCAAAAGAATACCTCAAGAGAATACCTCAATAGAATATCTCAAGAGAATACCTCAAATCCACAGATGTATTTGAGGGAGCATGTAATTGGCATGCTGACTGCTGGAATGTCCGTCGGAGCTACTGCCAGATAATTTAAGTTACATTCCTCTTCAATAATCCACATACAATGTAGTTTCAGTGAATTTGTCAATACGTCCAACCTGACTAAAAACTGCAGACCGCGTGTAACCACGTCAGCCCAGGACCTCAACATCCGACATTGTCCACCTGCAGGATCGTCTGAGACCAGCCACCCGGACAGCTGATGAAAAATAGGATTGTTTCTGTCTGTACTAACTCCCATTTGAGGGGAAAAACTCATTCTGATTGGGTGGGCCAGGCTCCCAAGTGGGTGGGCCTATGCCCTCCCAGGCCCACTCATGGCTTTGCCCTGTCCAGTCATGTGAAATCCATACATTAGGGCCTCATTCATTCATCTCAATAGACTGATTTCATTATATGAACTGTAACTCAGTAAAATGTGGGAATTGTTGCATGTTGCGTTTATATTTTGGTTCAGTCTAATATGTTTTTATAGTTTGGATTTAGGAGACCCACCGCCCAAGGATTTCAAAAGCAAAAAAATCACAAAGAATACCTCAAGAGATTACCTCAATAACTCAAGAGATTACCTCAATACCTCAAGAGAATACCTCAATACCTCAAGAGAATACCTCAATACCTCAAGAGAATACCTCAATACCTCAAGAGATTACCTCAATACCTCAAGAGAATACCTCAATACCTCAAGAGACTACCTCAATACCTCAAGAGAATACCTCAATACATCAAGAGAATACCTCAATACCTCAAGAGAATACCTCAATACCTCAAGAGATTACCTCAAGAGATTACCTCAATACCTCAAGAGAATACCTCAATACCTCAAGAGAATACCTCAATACCTCAAGAGATTACCTCAATACCTCAAGAGATTACCTCAATACCTCAAGAGAATACCTCAATACATCAAGAGATTACCTCAATACCTCAAGAGATTACCTCAAGAGATTACCTCAATACCTCAAGAGATTACCTCAATACCTCAAGAGATTACCTCAATACCTCAAGAGAATACCTCAATACCTCAAGAGATTACCTCAATACCTCAAGAGAATACCTCAATACCTGAAGAGAATAACTCAATGCCTCAAGAGACTACCTCAATACCTCAAGAGATTACCTCAATACCTCAAGAGAATACCTCAATACCTCAAGAGAATACCTCAATACCTCAAGAGATTACCTCAATACCTCAAGAGAATACCTCAATACCTCAAGAGATTACCTCAATACCTCAAGAGATTACCTCAATACCTCAATAGAATACCTCAATACCTCAAGAGATTACCTCAATACCTCAAGAGATTACCTCAAGAGATTACCTCAATACCTCAAGAGATTACATCAATACCTCAAGAGATTACCTCAATACCTCAAGAGATTACCTCAAGAGATTACCTCAATACCTCAAGAGATTACCTCAATACCTCAAGAGACTACCTCAATACCTCAAGAGAATACCTCAATACCTCAAGAGATTACCTCAATACCTCAAGAGAATACCTCAATACCTGAAGAGAATAACTCAATACCTCCAGAGATTACCTCAATACCTCAAGAGATACCTCAATACCTCAAGAGACTACCTCAATACCTCAAGAGATTACCTCAATACCTCAAGAGAATACCTCAATACCTCAAGAGACTACCTCAATACCTCAAGAGAATACCTCAATACCTCAAGAGAATACCTCAATACCTCAAGAGACTACCTCAATACCTCAATACCTCAAGAGAATACCTCAATACCTCAAGAGAATACCTCAATACCTCAAGAGAATACCTCAATACCTCAAGAGATTCAATACCTCAAGAGATTACCTCAATACCTCAAGAGAATACCTCAATACCTCAAGAGATTACCTCAATACCTCAAGAGAATACCTCAATACCTCAAGAGATTACCTCAATACCTCAAGAGATTACCTCAATACCTCAAGAGATTACCTCAATACCTCAAGAGATACCTCAATACCTCAAGAGATTACCTCAATACCTCAAGAGAATACCTCAATACCTCAAGAGAATAACTCAATACCTCAAGAGACTACCTACCTCAAGAGATTACCTCAATACCTCAAGAGAATACCTCAATACCTCAAGAGAATACCTCAATACCTCAAGAGAATACCTCAATACCTCAAGAGAATACCTCAATACCTCAAGAGATTACCTCAATACCTCAAGAGAATACCTCAATACCTCAAGAGACTACCTCAATACCTCAAGAGATTACCTCAATACATCAAGAGATTACCTCAAGAGATTACCTCAATACCTCAAGAGATTACCTCAATACCTCAAGAGAATACCTCAATACCTCAAGAGATACCTCAATACCTCAAGAGATTACCTCAATACCTCAAGAGATTACCTCAATACCTCAAGAGACTACCTCAATACCTCAAGAGAATACCTCAATACCTCAAGAGATTACCTCAATACCTCAATACCTCAATACCTCAAGAGATTACCTCAATACCTCAAGAGAATAACTCAATACCTCCAGAGATTACCTCAATACCTCAAGAGATTACCTCAATACCTCAAGAGACTACCTCAATACCTCAAGAGACTACCTCAATACCTCAAGAGACTACCTCAATACCTCAAGAGATACCTCAATACCTCAAGAGATTACCTCAATACCTCAAGAGATTACCTCAATACCTCAAGAGAATACCTCAATACCTCAAGAGACTACCTCAATACCTCAAGAGATTACCTCAATACCTCAAGAGAATACCTCAATACCTCAAGAGAATACCTCAATACATCAAGAGATTACCTCAATACCTCAAGAGAATACCTCAATACCTCAAGAGATTACCTCAATACCTCAATAGAATACCTCAATACCTCAAGAGATGACCTCAATACCTCAAGAGATTACCTCAAGAGATTACCTCAATACCTCAAGAGATTACATCAATACCTCAAGAGATTACCTCAATACCTCAAGAGATTACCTCAAGAGATTACCTCAATACCTCAAGAGATTACCTCAATACCTCAAGAGAATACCTCAATACCTGAAGAGAATAACTCAATGCCTCAAGAGACTACCTCAATACCTCAAGAGATTACCTCAATACCTCAAGAGAATACCTCAATACCTCAAGAGAATACCTCAATACCTCAAGAGATTACCTCAATACCTCAAGAGACTACCTCAATACCTCAAGAGACTACCTCAATACCTCAAGAGAATACCTCAATACCTCAAGAGATTACCTCAAGAGATTACCTCAATACCTCAAGAGAATACCTCAATACCTCAAGAGAATACCTCAATACCTCAAGAGATTACCTCAATACCTCAAGAGATTACCTCAATACCTCAAGAGAATACCTCAATACATCAAGAGATTACCTCAATACCTCAAGAGAATACCTCAATACCTCAAGAGATTACCTCAATACCTCAAGAGAATACCTCAATACCTCAAGAGATTACCTCAATACCTCAAGAGATTACCTCAATAACTCAAGAGATTACCTCAATACCTCAAGAGACTACCTCAATACCTCAAGAGATTACCTCAATACCTCAAGAGACTACCTCAATACCTCAAGAGACTACCTCAATACCTCAAGAGAATACCTCAATACATCAAGAGATTACCTCAAGAGATTACCTCAATACCTCAAGAGATTACCTCAATAGCTCAAGAGATTACCTCAATAACTCAAGAGAATACCTCAAGAGATTACCTCAATACCTCAAGAGATTACCTCAATACCTCAAGAGATTACCTCAATACCTCAAGAGAATACCTCAATACATCAAGAGATTACCTCAATACCTCAAGAGAATACCTCAATACCTCAAGAGAATACCTCAATACCTCAAGAGATTACCTCAATACCTCAAGAGATTACCTCAATACCTCAAGAGAATACCTCAATACCTCAAGAGAATACCTCAATACCTCAAGAGATTACCTCAATACCTCAAGAGAATACCTCAATACCTCAAGAGATTACCTCAATACCTCAAGAGATTACCTCAATACCTCAAGAGAAGAGAATACCTCAATACCTCAAGAGATTACCTCAATACCTCAAGAGACTACCTCAATACATCAAGAGATTACCTCAATACCTCAAGAGATTACCTCAATACCTCAAGAGAATACCTCAATACCTCAAGAGAATACCTCAATACCTCAAGAGATTACCTCAATACCTCAAGAGAATAACTCAATACCTCCAGAGATTACCTCAATACCTCAAGAGATTACCTCAATACCTCAAGAGAATACCTCAATACCTCAAGAGATTACCTCAATACCTCAAGAGACTACCTCAATACATCAAGAGATTACCTCAATACCTCAAGAGATTACCTCAATAACTCAAGAGATTACCTCAACACCTCAAGAGACTACCTCAATACCTCAAGAGATTACCTCAATACCTCAAGAGACTACCTCAATACCTCAAGAGACTACCTCAATACCTCAAGAGATTACTTCAATACCTCAAGAGATTACCTCAAGAGATTACCTCAATACCTCAAGAGACTACCTCAATACCTCAAGAGATACCTCAATACCTCAAGAGAATACCTCAATACCTCAAGAGAATACCTCAATACCTCAAGAGATTACCTCAATACCTCAAGAGAATAACTCAATACCTCCAGAGATTACCTCAATACCTCAAGAGATTACCTCAATACCTCAAGAGAATACCTCAATACCTCAAGAGATTACCTCAATACCTCAAGAGACTACCTCAATACCTCAAGAGATCAAGAGATTACCTCAATACCTCAAGAGATTACCTCAATACCTCAAGAGACTACCTCAATACCTCAAGAGATTACCTCAATACCTCAAGAGAATACCTCAATACCTCAAGAGATTACCTCAATACCTCAAGAGATACCTCAAGAGATTACCTCAATACCTCAAGAGATTACCTCAATACCTCAATAGAATACCTCAATACCTCAAGAGATTACCTCAATACCTCAAGAGATTACCTCAATACCTCAAGAGACTACCTCAATACCTCAAGAGACTACCTCAATACCTCAAGAGATTACTTCAATACCTCAAGAGATACCTCAAGAGATACCTCAATACCTCAAGAGACTACCTCAATACCTCAAGAGATTACCCCAATACCTCAAGAGACTACCTCAATACCTCAAGAGACTACCTCAATACCTCAAGAGATTACTTCAATACCTCAAGAGATTACCTCAAGAGATTACCTCAATACCTCAAGAGATTACCTCAATAGCTCAAGAGATTACCTCAATAACTCAAGAGATTACCTCAAGAGATTACCTCAATACCTCAAGAGAATACCTCAATACCTCAAGAGAATACCTCAATACCTCAAGAGAATACCTCAATACATCAAGAGATTACCTCAATACCTCAAGAGATTACCTCAATACTTCAAGAGAATACCCCAATACCTCAAGAGATTACCTCAATACATCAAGAGAATACCTCAATACCTGAAGAGAATAACTCAATGCCTCAAGAGACTACCTCAATACCTCAAGAGAATACCTCAATACCTCAAGAGAATACCTCAATACCTCAAGAGAATACCTCAATACCTGAAGAGATTACCTCAATACCTCATGAGATTACCTCAAGAGAATACCTCAATACCTCAAGAGAATACCTCAATACCTCAAGAGATTACCTCAATAGCTCAAGAGAATACCTCAAGAGATTACCTCAATACCTCAAGAGAATGCCTCAAGAGAATGCCTCAAGAGAGTACCTCAATACCTCAAGAGAATATCTCAAGAGAATATCTCAAGAGAATATCCCAAGAGAATACCTCAATAGCTTAAGCAAATGTGACATTTGGAGAACGTGGATGAACGTCTAATTCTGCACTAAGACTGTGAGGGCATGTTGCTATGACAGTAAAAACAGACTGCATTCGGGCTTCAGTTGAAATTGTGCACCAAGGTATCCTCAAGCACACTCTCATACAGACAGACACACACTCATAAACACAACCCCCACTTTCACACAACCACACACACAATACCCACTTACACACAACCACACACACAACCCTGACTTACACTCGACCACCACGGGCAATACGCTTTTGAGGACATTTCTGTCTCAACTTATTTGCCCCTCCCCTTCTTTAAGAGAGAACCCCCCTCCTCCACCACACCATTAACCCCTTACGGTCACACAGTCATGAACACACACATGATACAGACAGACAGACGGACGGACGGACGGACGGACGGACGGACGGACGGACGGACGGACGGACGGACGGACGGACGGACGGACGGACGGACGGACGGACGGGCAGACAGACAGACAGACAGACAGACAGACAGACAGACAGACAGACAGACAGACAGACAGACAGACAGACAGACAGACAGACAGACAGACAGACAGACAGACAGACAGACAGACAGACACATACACTGGTTCATTCATAATGATTATTAAAAGGGGGTTATAGTCTCATAGCTATGGTAATCCTAGCCTGTCTCTGCGGTGATCTGATCCTGTCTCTGCGGTGTGTGTGTGCGTGTGTGTTTGTGTTTGTGTGTGCAGACAGGCAGAGATGAGAGGCGCTGGGGGAGGGGGAGAGGGGGGCAAGTGAGTTCAAACAGAAATGTTCCTCCAGAACATATTGTCCACAGGAGGTCCAGTGTGTGGAAGGGAGAGACTGACTGACTGACTGACTGACTGACTGACTGGCTGACTGGCTGACTGACTCACTGACTGACTCACTGACTGACTGACTGACTGACTGACTGACTGGCTGACTGGCTGACTGACTCACTGACTGGCTGACTGGCTGACTGGCTGACTGGCTGACTCACTGACTGACTGACTCACTGACTGACTGACTGACTCATTGACTCACTGACTGACTGGCTGGCTGACTGACTCACTGATTGACTGACTGACTCACTGACTCACTGACTGACTCACTGACTGACTGACTGACTGACTGGCTGACTGACTGACTGGCTGACTGACTGACTCACTGACTGACTGACTGGCTGACTGACTGACTGACTCACTGACTGACTCACTGACTGACTGACTCACTGACTGACTGACTGACTCACTGACTGACTGACTCACTGACTCACTGAATGACTCACTGACTGACTGACTGACTGACTAACTGACTGGCTGATTGATTGACTGACTGACTGACTGACTGGCTGACTGGCTGACTGACTGGCTGATTGATTGACTGACTGGCTGATTGATTGACTGACTGACTGATTGATTGATTGACTGACTGATTGATTGACTGACTGACTCACTGACTGACTGACTGACTGACTGACTGACTGGCTGACTGACTGGCTGACTGGCTGACTGGCTGACTGACCGACTGACTGGCTGGCTGACTGGCTGGCTGACTGACTGGCTGACTGGCTGACTGGCTGACTGGCTGACTGACTGACTCACTGACTGACTGGCTGACTGACTGACTGACTGACTGACTGACTGACTAACTGACTGACTGACTGACTGACTCACTGTCTGACTGACTGACTGACTGGCTGACTGACTGACTGACTGGCTTACTGGCTGACTGGCTGACTGACTGGCTGACTGACTGACTGACTGGCTGACTGGCTGGCTGACTGACTGGCTGACTGTCTGACTGGCTGACTGGCTGACTGGCTGACTGACTGACTGACTGACTGACTGACTGACTGACTGGCTGACTGACTGGCTGACTGGCTGACTGGCTGACTGACTGGCTGACTGACTGACTGGCTGACTGACTGACTGACTGACTGGCTGACTGGCTGACTGGCTGACTCACTGACTCACTGACTGACTCATTGACTCACTGACTGACTGGCTGGCTGACTGACTCACTGATTGACTGACTGACTCACTGACTCACTGACTGACTCACTGACTGACTGACTGTCTCTGCGGTGATCTGATCCTGTCTCTGCGGTGTGTGTGTGCGTGTGTGTTTGTGTTTGTGTGTGCAGACAGGCAGAGATGAGAGGCGCTGGGGGGGAGGGGGAGAGGGGGGCAAGTGAGTTCAAACAGAAATGTTCCTCCAGAACATATTGTCCACTGGAGGTCCAGTGTGTGGAAGGGAGAGACTGACTGACTGACTGACTGACTGACTGACTGGCTGACTGGCTGACTGACTCACTGACTGACTCACTGACTGACTGACTGACTGACTGACTGACTGGCTGACTGGCTGACTGACTCACTGACTGGCTGACTGGCTGACTGGCTGACTGGCTGACTGACTCACTGACTGACTGACTCACTGACTGACTGACTGACTCATTGACTCACTGACTGACTGGCTGGCTGACTGACTCACTGATTGACTGACTGACTCACTGACTCACTGACTGACTCACTGACTGACTGACTGACTGACTGACTGACTGACTGGCTGACTGGCTGACTGACTGACTCACTGACTGACTGACTGGCTGACTGACTGACTGACTCACTGACTGACTCACTGACTGACTGACTCACTGACTGACTGACTGACTCACTGACTGACTGACTCACTGACTCACTGAATGACTCACTGACTGACTGACTGATTGACTGGCTGATTGATTGACTGACTGACTGACTGACTGACTGGCTGACTGGCTGACTGACTGGCTGATTGATTGACTGACTGACTGACTGGCTGATTGATTGACTGACTGACTGATTGATTGATTGACTGACTGATTGATTGACTGACTGACTCACTGACTGACTGACTGACTGACTGACTGACTGGCTGACTGACTGGCTGACTGGCTGACTGGCTGACTGA
>NW_024608858.1:5000-10000 GCF_018296145.1 Oncorhynchus tshawytscha | reverse complement strand
TTAGTTTTCTATTTTTCTCTCCTTGACGTAACAGGCCTTTCATTAGCAAATCACTACTCAGCAACTCTGACGAAGAGAGCGAGAGGGATGGAGGGATGTAGGGAGGGAGATAAAGAGGGAGAGGGTTAAAGTGTCCTTCACCTCTCTTTTAAAAGGTTTGGACCTCTTTGAAGAAGAGAGAGAGAGAGGAGAGAGAGGAGGAGAGAGAGAGAGAGAGAGGGAGGAGGTTAAAGTGTCCTTCCCCTCTCTTTTAAAAGGTTTGAACCTCTTTGAAGAGAGCGAGAGAGAGCGAGAGAGCGAGAGAGAGGGGTAGATGGATAGATAGAGAGAACATTTCAGGCCCATGCTAAAAGGTGGGCTTCTATTCTAAGAAATCTATAACTTCATTGGTCTCTTCTCTATCAATTATTTACATGCAGTTTCCCTGATGTCCTTTCCACATGACGGAACCTGGACTGTGTACTAAACAGCACACTAACTCCTACACCCTATATCCTACATAGGGCACTTCTTGAGGTCCATCGTAGCTCAGTTGGTAGAGGATGGAGCTCGTAACTCCAGAACAATGTGATTGATATCCCGGAACCACCAGCACAGACAGTGAATGTACAAATTGCATGTAAGTCGTAATGGATAAACAGAGTCTGCTAAATGGCACACGCAGTATTATAACAGATGACAGCTTTGGACCAGGACTGAATCCAGAATGGCACATTATTCTCATGTAGTAGAACCTAATTGAATCCCCAATGGCACACTATTCTCATATAGTAGAACCTAATTGAATCCAGAATGGCACACTATTCTCATATAGTAGAACCTAACTGAATCCAGAATGGCACACTATTCTCATATATTCCCATACAGTAGAACCTAACTGAATCCCGAATGGCACACTATTCTCATATAGTAGAACCTAACTGAATCCAGAATGGCACACTATTCTCATATATTCCCATACAGTAGAACCTAATTGAATCCAGAATGGCACCCTATTCTCATATAGTAGAACCTAATTGAATCCCGAATGGCACACTATTCTCATATAGTAGAACCTAATTGAATCCAGAATGGCACATTATTCTCATATATTCTCATATAGTAGAACCTAATTGAATCCCGAATGGCACATTATTCCCATATAGTAGAACCTAATTGAATCCCGAATGGCACATTATTCCCATGTAGTAGAACCTAACTGAATCCCGAATGGCACACTATTCTCATGTAGTAGAACCTAATTGAATCCCGAATGGCACATTATTCTCATATATTCTCATACAGTAGAACCTAATTGAATCCAGAATGGCACACTATTCTCATGTAGTAGAACCTAATTGAATCCCCAATGGCACACTATTCTCATGTAGTAGAACCTAATTGAATCCAGAATGACACACTATTCTCATGTAGTAGAACCTAATTGAATCCAGAATGACACACTATTCTCATATAGTAGAACCTAATTGAATCCCCAATGGACATTGTCCAAAGTAGTGTACAATATAGATGATGATGTTTGTCATCAGTAGTCTATACTAGGATGAGATACAGACCTGTCATCAGTAGTCTATACTAGGATGAGATACAGACCTGTCATCAGTAGTCTATACTAGGATGAGATACAGACCTGTCATCAGTAGTCTATACTAGGATGAGATACAGACACAGACCTGTCATCAGTAGTCTATACTAGGATGAGATACAGACCTGTCATCAGTAGTCTATACTAGGATGAGATACAGACCTGTCATCAGTAGTCTATACTAGGATGAGATACAGACCTGTCATCAGTAGTCTATACTAGGATGAGATACAGACCTGTCATCAGTAGTCTATACTAGGATGAGATACAGACCTGTCATCAGTAGTCTATACTAGGATGAGATACAGACCTGTCATCAGTAGTCTATACTAGGATGATATACAGACCTGTCATCAGTAGTCTATACTAGGATGAGATACAGACCTGTCATCAGTAATCTATGCTAGGATGAGACACAGACACAGACCTGTCATCAGTAGTCTATAATAGGATGAGATACAGACCTGTCATCAGTAGTCTACACTAGGATGAGATACAGACCTGTCATCAGTAGTCTATACTAGGATGAGATACAGACCTGTCATCAGTAGTCTATACTAGGATGAGATACAGACCTGTCATCAGTAGTCTATACTAGGATGAGATACAGACCTGTCATCAGTAGTCTATACTAGGATGAGATAAAGACACAGACCTGTCATCAGTAGTCTATACTAGGATGAGATAAAGACACAGACCTGTCATCAGTAGTCTATAATAGGATGAGATACAGACCTGTCATCAGTAGTCTATACTAGGATGAGATACAGACCTGTCATCAGTAGTCTATACTAGGATGAGATAAATACCTGTCATCAGTAGTCTATACTAGGATGAGATACAGACCTGTCATCAGTAGTCTATACTAGGATGAGATACAGACCTGTCATCAGTAGTCTATACTAGGATGAGATACAGACCTGTCATCAGTAGTCTATACTAGGATGAGGTAAATACCTGTCATCAGTAGTCTATACTAGGATGAGATAAATACCTGTCATCAGTAGTCTATACTAGGATGAGGTAAATACCTGTCATCAGTAGTCTATACTAGGATGAGATACAGACCTGTCATCAGTAGTCTATACTAGGATGAGATACAGACCTGTCATCAGTAGTCTATACTAGGATGATCCCTGATGTCATGACTACAGCCCCGATGTCATAACTACAGCCCTGATGTCATAACTACAGCCCTGATGTCATAACTACAGCCCTGATGTCATAACTACAGCCTGATGTCATAACTACAGCCCTGATGTCATGACTACAGCCCTGATGTCATGACTACTGCCCTGATGTCATAACTACTGCCCTGATGTCATGACTACAGCCCTGATGTCATAACTACTGCCCGATGTCATGACTACTGCCCTGATGTCATAACTACAGCCCTCATGTCATAACTACAGCCCTGATGTCATAACTACTGCTCTGATGTCATAACTACAGCCCTGGTGTCATAACTACTGCTCTGATGTCATAACTACAGCCCTGGTGTCATGACTACTGCTCTGATGTCATAACTACAGCCCTGGTGTCATAACTACAGCCCTGATGTCATAACTACAGCCCTGGTGTCATAACTACATCCCTGATGTCATGACTACAGCCCTGATGTCATGACTACTGCCCTGATGTCATGACTACAGCCCTGATGTCATAACTACTGCCCTGATGTCATAACTACTGCCCTGATGTCATAACTACAGCCCTGATGTCATGACTACAGCCCTGATGTCATGACTACAGCCCCGATGTCATGACTACTGCCCTGATGTCATGACTACAGCCCTGATGTCATAACTACTGCCCTGATGTCATAACTACTGCCCTGATGTCATGACTACAGCCCTGATGTCATAACTACTGCCCTGATGTCATAACTACTGCCCTGATGTCATAACTACAGCCCTGATGTCATAACTACAGCCCTGATGTCATAACTACTGCCCTGATGTCATAACTACTGCCCTGATGTCATAACTACAGCCCTGATGTCATAACTACTGCCCTGATGTCATAACTACTGCCCTGATGTCATAACTACAGCCCTGATGTCATGACTACAGCCCTGATGTCATAACTACATCCCTGATGTTAAGACTACTGCCCTGATGTCATAACTACATCCCTGATGTCATAACTACATCCCTGATGTCATGACTACTGCCCTGATGTCATAACTACATCCCTGATGTCATGACTACAGCCCTGATGTCATAACTACAGCCCTGATGTCATAACTACAGCCCTGATGTAATAACTACAGCCCTGATGTCATAACTACAGCCCTGATGTCATAACTACTGCCCTGATGTCATAACTACAGCCCTGATGTCATGACTACAGCCCTGATGTCATGACTATAGCCCTGATGTCATAACTACAGCCCTCATGTCATAACTACATCCCTGATGTCATGACTACAGCCCTGATGTCATAACTACAGCCCTCATGTCATAACTACATCCCTGATGTCATGACTACAGCCCTGATGTCATAACTACTGCTCTGATGTCATAACTACATCCCTGATGTCATGACTACAGCCCTGATGTCATAACTACAGCCCTGATGTCATGACTACTGTCCTGATGTCATAACTACAGCCCTGATGTCATGACTACTGCCCTGATGTCATAACTACAGCCCTGATGTCATGACTACAGCCCTGATGTCATAACTACAGCCCTGATGTCATGACTACTGTCCTGATGTCATAACTACATCCCTGATGTCATAACTACAGCCCTGATGCCATGACTACAGCCCTGATGTCATTTCCATTTAAGTCCCCTTCCCTTGAAGTGTGCACTAGTTCACTTCCTGTCATGGATTAAAAAAACTAACAGACATGTTTTTAGGAATGAGGTGGTGGAAACTCCCTCCAGCCACTTGCACCAATCACAAGCTTTTAAATCCTTTAGTTAGCGGGAACGAGTGCACACTTAGAAGAGAAGAGGAAGGAACAGAACTGGGTTACTGAAACCCCATAGGAGGTTGGTACATTTCATCATCAAAGAGATGACAAATGACATCATTGCATAACTGGGTTTAGGAGTTGTATTAGGATCCCGCTGAAGAGATACTGCACCTCCTGGAGAAATAAGGACAGGGTTTAGGAGATCTATTAGGATCCCGTTGAAGAGATACTGCACCTCCTGGAGAAATAAGGACAGGGTTTAGGAGATCTATTAGGATCCCGTTGAAGAGATGCTGCACCTCCTGGAGAATAAGGACAGGGTTTAGGAGATCTATTAGGATCCCGTTGAAGAGATGCTGTACCTCCTGGAGAATTAAGGACAGGGTTTAGGAGATCTATTAGGATCCCGCTGAAGAGATACTGCACCTCCTGGAGAATTAAGGACAGGGTTTAGGAGATCTATTAGGATCCCGTTGAAGAGATGCTGCA